>NW_008344843.1:239730-250608 GCF_000622305.1 Nannospalax galili | reverse complement strand
GATGAGCCGGGCATGGTGGTACACACCTTTGATCCCAGCACTTGGGAGGCAGAGACAGGCAGATCTCTGTGAGTCCAAGGCCAGCCTGGTCTACATAGTGAGTTCCAGGACAGCTGGGGCTACAGGGAGACCCTGTCTCAAAAAGACCAAAAAGAAAAAAGAGTAGATGATAGGGAGCTGGAGGGACAGCTCAGCATTCAGAGCATGTACAGCTCTTGGAGAGAACCTGATTCACAGCACCCATGTTTGACTGCTCACGACTGCCTGTAACTCCAGCTCCAGGGGGTCAGATGCCCTCTGGCCTTTATGGGCACCTGCAATCATGCTCTTATAACACACACATTAAAAAAATTTTTTTAAATGATAGAGATAACAGTGGGTGAGACTCGAGTTTAGCCCTAGAATCATACTCAGGGAGCATTGTGCAAGCTTCAGTATAACTTCACCTGACACCCCGGACAGGTGCAGAGCTAGTGGGGTGAGTTGCAGGCAGGGAGAGACTGGGCCCAGGGCCGAGGGCTGATTCCCCAGCTGCAGGTAGAGCTGAAGCGGCTTGGGCCTCCCAGGATGTGCAGGTCTGAGGTGGCAGCTTCTGGCGACACTCCAGCGCCCTTCTATCACCTGAGGTAACCTGAGTGGAAACATGTTCCTTGATAAAGAAAATGCTTTGACTTGCAGGTTTAAGGCAAGACTTTACAAGACTTTCAATGCCACCTCCTTAAAAGCAGCCCTGCAAAGCTGGGTGTGGTATACAGGTCTGGCCTGTCATCCAAGCACCTGGGAGGCTAAAGCAGGAAGGTCACTGAGTCCAAGGCCAACATGAGATACACAATGAGACCCTGTCCCCAAAACCAAACCCTAGGGCTGGAGACATGACTCAGTGGTTAAGAGCATTGTGTTGGAAAAGGACCCAAATTCAGTTTCTAGTA
The DNA here is from genome assembly GCF_000622305.1 of Nannospalax galili. Taxonomy (NCBI): domain Eukaryota; kingdom Metazoa; phylum Chordata; class Mammalia; order Rodentia; family Spalacidae; genus Nannospalax; species Nannospalax galili. The sequence continues at coordinate 249,679 of NW_008344843.1, read as the reverse complement.
CCTACACCGAGCAGCTCACAACTGCCTGAAAGTCCAGGTCCAGAGGGACCATCTGGCTTCCCTCTGGCACCCGAATACACATATACATAATTAAAAATAATTCAAAAAAATTTTTAAAAACAAACCAAACAAATGCTAGTCCTGTCAGCGTATAAAATAGTAAACCACTTTGCAAAAGAGGTTGATAGTTTCTCCTTAAGTTAAAAATACACCTAGTAAGTTGGAGGTGTGGCTCAGTGGCAGAATACTTACTTGCCTAGTGAGCTCTGGATTCCATCCCCAACACCAAAGCAAAGAAAAGAATGAAGACAACAAAAATAGCAATGAGAGAGAGAGAGAGAGAGAGAGAGAGAGAGAGAAGAGAAAACATCCAGTTATGCCACTTTTAGATTCTTGCTCAACAGAAAGACTATAATGCTAGCAGTGTAGAGGTGGGAAGATGGCGAGTTTGAGGTCAGTCTGAACATGGTCTCAAAAAACAAAACAGTGAAAGGAAGAGATAGACCTAGTGGTGCAGTCTCCAATCCCAACACTCAGGAGGTAGAGGAGGATCAAGTTCAAGGTTTTCCTTGGCTGCATATGGAGCTAGAGGCCATTCTGAGCTGTAATGAGAACTTATCTCAAAAAGAAAAAAATAAGAGACAGAATACATGGCTATAAAAAGAGTCATATATAAACGCTCACAGGTGCCTTTTTCATAGCAGGCAAAAAAAGAAGCCAGGAGGGCTGGAGAGATGGCTCAGAGGTTAAGAACACTGGCTGTTCTTGCAGAAGACCTGGGTTCAAATCCCAGCACCCACATGGCAGCTAACAACTGTCCGTAACTCCAGTCCCAAGGGATCCAACAACCTCTTCTGACCTCTAAAGGCATTGCAGGACATGGGTGCACTTACCTACATGAAAGCAATACACACATACACATAAAATTAAAAAAATAAATTAGAAAAAAAATAAGAAGCCCCAAATGTGTATCAGCGGCTGGTGAATAAGGCAAAGGTAGCCCATTTACACGGTGGAGGGTTGTCAGAGACCAAAGACAAGGCCCACTGAGCCACACAGTAACGACGGACTGCAAAAATACGGTTCTTAACCAGAGAATCCAGACACAAAGGAGTGTTGGCAACTGTCATCCCATTGACAGGACATTCTAGAACTTGCCAAACTACAGAACAGAAATCAGGTCGATAGGGGAACATTGGGAATATCTTTGAGAATGATAGGATCTTTCTCAGGGAGGTAGAGTCCTGAAAACTTGGTGGCCACCAAGCTGCTCCAGCCAGTAGCTTTGGGGTTCTTTTTTTTGTCTTTTTGAGACAGGGTCTCCTGTAGCCCCAGTTGTCCTGGAACTCACTACGTAGACCAGGCTGGCCTTGAACTCACAGAGATCCGTCTGCCTCTGCATTGTGAGTGCTGGTATTAAAGGTGTGTGCCACCAGGCCCAGCAAGATTAATTTTTTTTCATAATTTTATGTATGAGTGTTTACCTACACATAAGTATGTGAGCCACATGCATGCAGTACCTGAGGAGGCCAGAAGAAGGCGTCAGATCCCCTGGAACTGGAGTTACAGGTGGTTGTGAGTTTGGAAACCAAACTCAGTTTCTCTCAAAGAGCAGCAAGTGCTTTTAACCACTGAGCCATCTCTCCAGCCCTTGACTTTCAGGTTCCTGTGTCCCAAATTCAAAGAATGAAATTCATGGACTTCAGAATCCTCTGAGTTTTAGAGAGAAGTTAATTATTGATTCATCAGTGGACTTTTAAGAGAAAGAGAAAGCCATGTTGTTTGAGTTAGGCATCACGGTTAGCCACATAGTGGGAAGGAAAAGGAAAATTACGAGTTTTAAGTCAGGACTCACATGGCACCTGTGTGTAGGTCAGAGGACAAATTGTGGAAGTTGGTTCTCTCCTTCCACCACATAGATCCTGGGGCTCAAACTCAGGCCTTCAGGCTGGTGCCTTCACGGGCTGAGTCATCCAACCTGGGTCCTCTGCAAGAGCAGCCAGTGCTCTTAATCACTGAGCCATCTCTCCAGTCCCCCCAAATTTTATTTTTACTTATGAGTATGTGTGTCTGTCTATGTGAGTGAATGACACATATGTGCAGGTGCCCATGGAGCCAGAAGAGGGCAATGGATCTTCTGAAGCTGAAGTTACAAGTGGCAGTTCTGCGCCACTTGAGATGGGTGCTGGGAACTGAACTCATGTCCTCTGGAAGAGCAGCAAGTGCTTTTAATTGCTGAGCTGTTTGTTTTTTTGTTTTTTTGTTTTTTTTGAGACAGGGTCTCCCTGAAGCCCCAGCTGTCTTGGAACTCACTATGTAGACCAGGCTGGCCTTGAACTCACAGAGATCTGCCTGCCTCAGCCTCCCAAGCACTGGGATTAAAAGCATGTGCCACCACGCCCGGCCTGATTTTGTTTTTAAATGCTGACAACTTGGTGGTGTTGGGGTTGAACCCTGGGACCTGCACATGCTAGGCCATCATGAGCCACAAGCCCAGTCACTAAAACGCTCACCACTTAATCTCTTTAGGCCTTGTCACAGGTCCCTGGCATCAAGGTGGCTGCATCAGTGTTGTGTGTGCCCTCAGGCACACAGAAGATAAATTCAGATGATTGCAAGGCAGGCCTCACTGGGTTCACCAAGAGACTCGGGAACAATGCAGCTGGACTGGTTCTGCATGGGGAGTTGGGTGGGTTTTCTCAGGAGGGTAGAAAGGAAACATGAGAATGAGCGAATAGTCCAATGGGCAAGAGTTTGGGACAAAGCTGGGCAGTAGAAGAGGTGTGGCTGGAGAAAGCCATGGGCAGCCTGGATTCAGCCCCAAGTCCCACTGAAGATTCTGGGGCCACTAAAGCAGCCACTGATCTGACTACCTTTGTGGGGTTTAGGGAGAGAGGTATTTGGGTTTGGGTTTTTGAGACAGTTTTACTATGTAGTCCAGGCTGACCTGAAACCCGATATGTAGACCAGGCTGGTCTAGGACTTGGCATAAACCCCCCGCCTTGGTCTCCCAAACTGATGGGGTTGCAGGATGCACCACTGCACCTAGATCTTTGTTGTTTATTTGCTTTTGTTTTCTGTGAGACTTTTTTACATTAACTTTATTGAGTTTATTTATTTGTGTGTGTGTGGGTGTGTGGACTCAAGCTGTCCCATACTTTTGGTGGTCAGAGTTGTCTGTTCTCTCCCTCCACTGCATGAGTCCTGGGGATCAAACTTGTAACTCAGATGGACCTCAAACTCACTGCATATAGCAAAATGACCTTGAATTCTTGATCCTCCCGCTTCCACATCTAGAAGGCTAAGATTATGGGCATGCACTACCACAGCTGGTTCTGCAGTGCTAGGGATAGAACCCCAGGCCTCATGCAGACTAGGCAAGTCCTCTACCCACCGAGCCACATCCTCAGCCCCAGACCAAGTTCCCTGACTCGGAGTTGAACCCTGGCCACAGCACTTCCAGCCACTAGCACCAGAGACACCTGGCTTTTGGAATGTTCTTTGTGGCCCATCACTATCATCATTTCTGGTAGTGAACTGTTCCAAATACCAAGAGCGTTAAATAAGTTGATCCCAACTGGGATCCAGCAGTTCCGAAGGTGACAGGCTGCCCAGGAATGTGGGAGTCCCTGTTTCTTTCCAGAACCGGTGGAATGTAGCGATGAAACCATCTCCACATTTGGGGGCGGCAGCACTTGGTTTATTGCAGAGATGCAGCAGAGGGGGACAACCCAAATGGTTGCCATCTGGGGAAGGATGGAGTTCAAAGGACCAGGAGACACTTGTCATTTTCCCGCACGCCCCTTGTGAACTATCCACCCGTCGGTGCTCAGTGGGATTTCCAACCTGGGGAAACAACTCTCTGATTGTCTGGGATGAGAAAGTGTCATGGGTGGGCCAGCACTGCTCTGGAGCCAGGATGACGGCAACATAAGGCCCAGACGCTCCAGGGAATCTGTGAGACAGTGGAGGGAAAGCAGACAGCTCCAGTCTGCCCGGCCCAGCTTCCTCTTTCATGAGGTCATGGTCAAAGCCAGGCTTGGGCGGCAGGCTGCCAGGGATTGAGTGAGCTTGTTTTTTCCTAACTTGGTTTTGAGTCACATGGCATCTACCCTTCCCAGAAAACCACCACAGGGCTCACCCCTGGCAGCTGATCAAGCCAGTCCTTACACACGATCCCCACTGGCGTTGGGCCAGCCTTTGCCCCGAGGCCTCTTTGGGAGGGGACATTCCCTCTCAGCCTTTAAAGAAAAGGGCCTGTGGCAACTGCTGTGCAAGGGGAGGGGTCTGACTTTGGGGACCCATTGAGAGACGCTGCCGAATCATGAGGCTTTGGAAGTGGAAGATGCATAGAAGGCCTTTAATCTGAAACCTTCACTGTATAGATCGGTCATCAGTAAATACAGGGTATCTAAAAAGGAAAAGGACAGCTCTATCCATGGTACCTTCCCCTGTGATTGTGTTTTGACTTGAAGCTGGGTCAAACGCTCCAACTGCCGACACTAAAAGTCATGGAGGGGCTGAAGGTTGCATCCAGCATCATCAGGTCTGAAACTGCCAACATAAAGAAGGCTGTGTCGCTAGGCTTTGCGGTCAGCCTCTGTGGAGCAAGAGGCCCAGTACTAAGGGGACAGTGCGGCTCACTGGGTAGAGTGACCCTGTCTTTAAAAATAAATAAGGCCAGGCATGGTGATGTTTGTCTTTAGCCCCAGCCCTCGGGAGGCAGAGACAGGCCAATCTCTGTGAGCTCAAGGTCAGCCTGGTCCCAGGCCAGCTGGAGCTACAGGGAGACCCTGACTCAATAAATGAATGAATGAATGAATGAATGAATGAATAAATAAATAAATAAACAAATAAACAGGGTTTGGGGATTTAGTTCAATGATAGGGTACCCTGGGCTTGGTCCTCAGTTTGAGGGAAGGGGAGGACAAAATTTCAAAAAAGACAAGAAAAAAAATGAATGAATGAATGAATGAATGAATGAGTGAATGAATGAATGAATGAATAATTAAATAAACAAATAAACAGGGTTTGGGGATTTAGTTCAATGATAGGGCACCCTGGGCTTGGTCCTCAGTTTGAGGGAAGGGGAGGACAAAATTTCAAAGAAGACAAGAAAACACAACAATAACAAAAATAAGACAACAAAAATAAGTAAATAAGACAGTTCTAGACGCTGGAAAACTGGAAACAGCAGTCAACAAGACGGACAAGTCTTGCGTTCACAGAATTATAACCAGGCAAGAAGGAAACTGAGGCCCAAGGGAGAAACCCTCGCACTGGGTCCTGAAAGCTGACCTGGGAGCTCATGTAGGTGGCAGAGCCAGGGTGTGGAGCCCTTTGCTGTTCCCCGCAGCCTTCTGCTGGCCTCTGGTGCAGCTGGGCAGAGCCGGGCTGAGCTGCATCCCTGGGCAGGCGGCCTGTTACTTTTGCAACTTGCTTTGGCGCTCCGGGCGCTTTTGTTTTACTTTTACATCAGGGGAAGTTTTCAGGGCCTGATCAAAGCTGGACAGTCCTCTTCAGGGGTCATTTATTAACTGCCTAGGACACACCACACTGCTGTACTCCTCTAGTCAGAATTGTTACAGCTAAACTGACTGTGTAGGCCAGTGGGAGCAAGCATGGGTATGGACAATCTGTGGTGTGCATTTGCTGAAGGAGGAGGGATGAAGAAGTTTCTGCCTCTCTTTGTAAAGAACCACAAAGCCTGAGGGAGGGACGGGGAAGGGAGGGGAGGTGGAAGGGCAGATTGCTCCTTCTGTAATCTTCCTAGTGCAGGCTGCCTTCTGGTCCTGGTTTCCTATTGGGGCCAGCTCCCGGGTCCGTCACTGGGCCCATCACAGGACCCATTCTGTCCCCAGAATTACAAAAGGCTGACACCGAGGCAGCACGGACTGCACGCCAGAACTGTGCATTTGTGAGCCTTTTCCCTTTATTGACTTATGATTTTTTGGCTCTTTTTTTGGGGGGAGGAATATGTTCTCACTATGTAAACCAGACTGGCCTCCAACACCCTCCCAGCACTCAGGAGGCAGAGACAAGCAGATCTCTGTGAGTTCTGGCTACATACTGAGACCTTGTCATAACATCATAATTTATTTTATTATGTATATATACGTGTGTACATGTGTGCATATGTGAATGTGCATGTGGGCACCCTCACAGGCCAGAAGAGGGCCTAGGACCCCCTGAAACTGGAATTATATAGGTGACTGTGAGTCACCTGACATGACTGCAGACATGGGAATCAAACCCGGGTCTTCTGCAAGAGCAGTACATGCATGTTCTTAACCACTGAGTCATGTCTCCAGCCCTTATGCTTTTCATTTTATTATGTATTTAATTATTTATTTATGTGTGTGACATGTGTGTATGTGTTTTGTGTGTGTGTATGTGTGTGTATGTGTTTTATGTGTGTGTGTGTGACGTGTGTGTGTGTGTGTGAGACGTGTGTGTGCCCACAGAGTCAGAGCTCCAGGAGCTAGAGCTAGAGGTGGTTGGGAGCTGCCTGACGTGGGTGCTGGGGTCGCCCACTGCTCAAGCATCTCAGCCCCTCAATAATACTTAAATTAGAAAACATTTTTGGTATAACATGAGGGCTTCGTTGTGATGCACTGTGTATCATTCACTTTGCTGGGGTTCGTCCCCCCTTATCCTCTCTGTGTTCTCATCTCCTCCCAACAAGTCCTCTTCTATTTCCATATCTCTTTTAGGTTTTTTGACCTAGATTCCACATAAGAGAAAAAACACGAGAATTCCTATAACATGATGATACCTGTGTATTTAATCCCTTCAATAACCTAAAGGCCAGTCTGCCCACTTGCCAATTGAGAAAACAGGGTTTCAAGAGTAACCAGCTCAGTACTGCAGTTAATAAGCAACAGAGCAGGACCTTAAACTGGATATCCTCAATGCCACTAGATTGTAATAATACGTTCCTTTTACTTCCCCAAGTTTCCATCTCAATCAGTCTCCTCCTGTGCAGCAAGTCACCTTTAATTGTTAGTTCTTAGGCCCCCAAACCTTTGGCTCCATCCTTGTCCTGCCTCCCTTTTTCAGAAGTATACACTTCGAAACCTGTTTCACTTTCCCCTGTTCAGTCTGCCTCCGTTTCCCAGCCCCTACTTGGCTCAGCAACGTGTCAGTACCAGCAGGCCTGGCCTGGTCCTGTGCCAACAACACGGTAAAGGAGAAGACAGGGCTTCATCATCTGCACAGAGGGTCCTGATCCAGGGCAGACGAGCCTGAGCCACAGCTGAGCAGCCTCCAACCTCTGCCTTGAAGGGGGGAGGTGGGTGAGGCTGAAGGGATCCAACTGGACAGACATGAGGATGAGGTTTAGTGCCTCAGAAGAGATGGATTTAAGACTGTATTCTCAGAAGAGATGGATTTAAGACTGTGTATTAAGCCTGTACCAGAGGCCAGGCCACCTACCAGGGATACCACAGAGCTGCACAAAGATGAAGGAGGGTGGATGGGGCCTGTGTACCTGTGAAGATTAGATTAGAATCCTGGAGTCTGGCGAAACAACAGCAGCAAGCAAACTCATAGCCTGGGGGTGTAGCTTAGAAGCACAGTCACACTAAGAATTCTAGAGGTCCGGGGTTCAATCTCCAGCACACACAAAAAACGTTAAAAAGGTAAAGAAATACATAAAATGATAATTCTCCAGCTTCTATGAGGTAAACAAACAGGGGTTGAGAGAGAAGTATGGTGGGGTCAAGATACCAGGTCAAAGGAAGGAAATGCAGGAACATCATGACCCTAAAGAGGAAGGGAACGAGGCAGGGGTGCAGGGGATATGTGCTGCGAAAGGTCTGTTTCTCTAAGTGGACACTGGGAACCCGTCCAGCCACAGTCTCAGCCCCTGGCACTTCCTGCCCTTAACTCATCCCCTAGCCTTCACCCCCACGCCCCCTCATTGGTTTAATGATTCACTCTCTCAGCCTTTCTCTAGCTTCCTGGGTGGCAGAGCCCTGAGTCTCCAGGGGCTAAATAGGAAAGGGGATGAATGAGACTGGGTGAGGTAGAATGACAGCAAGCTGGATTCTTGGAGTCTTTTCATCCAGTTCTGGTCTTGCCACAAGACGTCTCCCTGTATAGGGAGAACAGTGAGTCTAACTAGGCCCAGCTGGAGCCCCAGAGTCCAGACGTGGGAGCTTGTGGTGAAACCTGATTCCAAGGTCCCTTTATTTCCCCTGCCCTGCTTGAAGCCCTGAGGAAAGTTTCCATTGTAAACAAGTTATGCATTCCTAACCCAGGGCCTCCCCCTCCTTCCCACCAGTTCCCTTGCCTCTTCAGCATCTCCCCACCCTCACCTTGTGTCTGCATGAGGATCTGTCCACATGTGAAAGCAGTCATGTATGTAGTCTTGTTGATAAGTGTGTAATGTGTGAGTTGTCTTGGAACGGGAGTGTGAGCAGGTATGCAGGCTCAGCTCAGGTGTAAATGTGAGGATGCTGGCAGGTATGGAAGGCAGATGTGAAAAACAGATGTGTTTTTATAGAGGAAGTTTGTTTATGCCCGCAGGAAGAGGTGTACATAATGTGGAAGTTGTCTCCTGAGTTTAGACAGGGGTCATAAACCCAGGAAGCAATCCTATACACAGCAACAAAACATCTATTTCTAGCCCAAATGTGTGGCTTATTTACTTTCCTAAGCATCCTTGGTTGAAAAATTACCTTCTATGTTTCCTGTTTGGTGTCTAAAAACTGTTCCAGGGCTGGCGAGGTGGTTCACTGGGTAGCAGTGCTTGCTGCCAAGTCTGATGACCTGAGTTCAATCCCCAGAACCACATGGTGAAAGCAGAGAACTGAGTCCTGCAAGTTGTCCTCCGATCTCGCATATAGATATAGCACGCGCACACACACAGACATACACACTTACACACACATACATACATAAATACACACACATACACACATACACATACATACACATGCATACATACACATACACACACATACACACCACACATACACACACATACATACACACACATACACACACACACATACACACACATACACACATACACATACATACACATGCATACATACACATACACACACATACACACCACACATACACACACACACATACACATACATACACACACACACACAAATCAATCAGTCAATCGTCAATCAATGTAATAATAATTTTTAAAACTTCCAGGTTGAAGGGCTGGAGAGTTGGCTCAGCAGTTAACAGCACTGACTGTTCTTGCAGAGGACTCGGGTTCGATTCCCAGCACCCACATGATAGCTAACAACCATCCAGAACTCCAGTTCCAGGGGAATTCAAAGCTCCCTTCTGACCTCCTCCGGCATTGCACAACATGGGTGCACTTATAGACATGCAGAAAATACATTCACACACATAAAAATAAAAATAATAAATAAAATATTTTTTTAAAACTTCCAGATTGTGAGCTGGGCGTGGTCGAGCACGCCTTTAATCCCAGCACTCGAGAGGCAGAAGCAGGCCAATGTCTCTGTGAGTTTAAGGCCAGCCTGGTCTACAAAGCAAGTTCCAGGCCAGCTGGGGCTACAGGAAGACCTTGTCTCAAAAAGACCAAAAAACAAAAACAAAGCAAAACAAAAAAACAACAACAAAAAAAAAAACACCCTAGGTTCAATTCCTAGGGTTTTTAATTTAATTAATTTATTATTTTTTTTAATTTTATGTGTATTGCCTGCATGTAGGTAAGTACACCCGTGTCGTGCACTGCCCTCAGAAGTCAGAAGAGGCTGTTGGATCCCTGGGACCAGAGTTAAGGACAGTTGTTAGCTGCCATGTGGGGTGCTGGGATTCGAACCCAGGTCTTCTGCAAGAACAGCTGGTGTTCTTAACCACTGAGCCATCTCTCCAGCCCCCCAATTCCTAGTTGTTTTATTTTTTAAATTGCTCCACCTTTTCTTAAAATATTGTTTCTCGGGGCTGGAGA
>NW_008344843.1:210426-239277 GCF_000622305.1 Nannospalax galili | reverse complement strand
ATATATATATTGTTTCTCTGGGAGATTTAGGGGAATGTATTCATGTTTCAAAAGCTCAGAGGCTGCAGCCAGTCTGGGAATACTATGTATGCATTTATAGTTTTTTATTTGACCCTTTTGTTTAATAAGATGATTGAGTTTGGGTGCTAGAGAGCTGGCTCAGCAGTTAAGAGCACTGGCCACTCTTGCAGAGGACCATAGTTTGGTTCCCAGCATCCACATAGCAGCTAACAACAGTCTGTGACTACAGTTCCAGGGAATCCAACACCTTCTTCTGACCTCCTCGGAAATTGCAGGACATGGATGAATTCACATACAAAACGCTCATGCACATAAAGTATAAATAAATAAATAAATAAATAAATAAATAAATAAATAAATAAATAAATAAATAAAATAAAGATTATTGAGCAAGTACTGCCTGCAAAGTGCTGTGTTCTGTGAAGGACATCGGGATGTGCACACCACAGCCCCTGACTGAAGGATGAAGGAGCCACATGTGCTCTCCAGGTTCTATGTGGGCTCAAGATCTGAGTCAGGTGTGCCTCAGACCCCTGGAGCCAGCTCTGCTTTAAAGCCTCTAAGCACCCTTCCTCCAGGGATGCCTGTCTCATGACCAAATACTGCTGATCTTACACTAGGAATGCCTCTTACTTTAGGCTGTTGGACCTTCCACCGGCCTCCCCGCCAAGCTCCTGTCTCATCCTCTCCTCCTCCAGGATATATTCCTTATCTCAGTGGGTTCCCAGCTCAAACAACTCCTCTTTTATCTTATCCCCGAAAAGGATTCTATGATCCGGATTCAAACTGGCTGAGGTAAACCCTCTTCTTTTAGCCAAACTCCTCTCCCTCACCTCCCACTCCTCTTTTACAGAAAACTTACTGTGAAGTTGTTTTGCTTATGATTCCCCCAGAGGAATCCTGTACTTTTCCAGCTTTTGACCTCTGCTGATTCTGCCTTCTTTTTCACAGTCACCCTTCACATCTGAATGTGTCACCTCCCACCTACTCCTTATGGTCATCTTCAATGCTACTCTCCCCTGAAGCCCCCCTGACAGATTAGTCAGATGTGAATGCTAGCTGTGGGGTCCCCTTTGACAGTGTTCTTAGGATCCTCAGAAGATTTCTGGTCACAATCGCCTCCTTGAAACCCTTGAGTTCAAAATGACAACTTTATCTGGCTTGCCTCCCTCCAAGGAAACTAATCTCCGAGCTCTCAACAATGCTTTAAAATTTACATTATTTATTTGTGTGTGTGTGCAAATGTGTGTGTATGCATGTGTGGGCACATGTGTGTCCCTTGAAGGGGTTAGAGGATAACTTTCTTTTTCTTTATTTTATTTTTTTTGAGACAGGGTGTCCCTGTAGCCCCAGCTGGCCTTGAACTCACTATGTAAACCAGGCTGGCCTTGAACTCAGAGTTCTGCCTGCCTGTGCCTCCTGAGTACTGGGACTAAAGGCGTGGGCCACCATACCTGGCTGAGGATAACTTTCTGAGAGTCAGTTCTCTCCTTCCACCGTGTGGATCCCAGAGATTGAACTCAGGTCAACAGGCTTGGTGGCAGCAAGTGCCTTCACCAACTGAGCCACCTTGCCTGGCTTGATTTGGGGGAGGTTGGGTCTGGATCTTGCTATGCTCCCCGGGCTGGCTGGTCCTAAACTCCTGGGTTTGAGGGAGAAGAACTTACAAAATTATCAGCCTGGCTAATGGGGGATCAGGGTTGCAGTTGCATACTGCTATGCTGGGCTTTAACAATCTTTCCAAGTGCCTGCTGTTGAATTCTGTGTCCATGAGCAGTGGTCTCCAATGCAGTCATGAAAGCCAGTGGATTCTGAATAGGGTAAAGACAACATTTGTCATGATGGCTGATAATTTCATGTTCCTCTCCTACAAGGGGCAACTGCAGAGGCCACTGGCCTCCTGCCTCTGCCCTGCGGCTCTCTCCATCGTCTCTGAGTACATTTGCTGGAGTGTCCCTTATACCATCTTTGTACCTTTGTTGTGTGTTTTCCACGTGAAGCACATGTGATGTGTGTGTGTGTGTGTGTTCACGTGTGTTGAGTCTGTGGGTTCTAATGTGTTCGTTTCTTAATCTTCTTGGAAGTTTGTGCAATGACTTCCTTTCTGGGATCTGCATTTCCTAGCATATTTCCAAGTATGTGAGCGCTTTCTGTTGTCCCTCGGTCTTGCTGGGCCTCCCCACGGATGGTACCCTCTCCTACGCGGCTGGACACCTCTCTCCAGCCTCCACATGCCTCTACATGTGCTTGCCCCCCGGGGATCGCACACACCGGCATTCAGGACTCCAAGGAGCAACGTGCTCTGGGGCACTTAGGGAGCTGGGGACCGAGACTCCACCCACACTTTGCTTCCTCCGCGGAATTTCCAGGCCACTCCAGCCCGCAGCACCCCTGCTGCGAGGGGCGGGGGTTCCACGGACCCGCCCCCTTTGGAGGGTATATAGTCAGCTGCGGCTCGCTCAGGACCAGCACGCATCCTCTGGCTCTGCTCCTCGCGCTTGCCATGTGTCACTCCCGCAGCAACCTCCCCACCATGACCGGCCTACGGGCCCCGGCTCCCGCTCCCTCCACCGGCCCGGAACTCCGGCGGGGCTCCGGCCCCGAGATCTTCACCTTCGACCCTCTTCCGGAGCCGGCGGTGACCTCCACCGCGCGTCCGAGCGCCTCTCGCGGGCACCGCAAACGGGTCCGAAGGGTCCTCTACCCTCGAGCGGTGAGTATGGCCCGAGTGGGTAACCGGGGGTGGGAGTCGCGCCACCCTGGTACCTCGAGGGAACCACTTGGCGCGGGGACCTTGCACTGACCTACTCTTATGTTCCCTCTCAGGTCCGGCGCCAGCTGCCAACCGAGGAACCCAACGTGGCCAAAAGGCTCCTCTTTCTCCTCCTCACCATCATCTTCTGCCAGATCTTGATGGCTGAAGAGGGTGTATCGCCGCCCCTAGCCCCGGAGGACGCCCCCAGTGCCGCGTCCCCTGCGCGCATCCCTGCGCCCACCTCTGCGCCCCCGGTCCTCGAGCCCTTGAATCTGACCTCCGAGCCCTCGGACTACGCTCTGGACCTCAAAGCTTTCCTGCAGCAGCACCCAGCTGCCTTCTGACCGTAAAGACTCACTCACATTCGGTCGGAAAACAAAGGCTCCAGGGGTACCTGGTGCGCCAGAACGTATCCCAAACTGGGACTTGTAAGGCAACTCTAACTCAGAACACTACTGCCGAGACGCCTGTCGGTGCTTGGGGGACGAGCCCGAGGCACTGTGAGCCCGGGCTAGACCCAGTGGGGAAGGACAGCGGCGCTCTCAGGACTTCTAATTAATATTTATGTATTTATGTATAACCTCCTGGCTGAGGGAGGGGTGTATGTAATATTTATTCTAACTTATGCAAGGGTGCGAGATGTGCTCCCCTGTTGTTAAGAAGATACCTTGATATTTATTGAGATTTATGGGGTCGGCGAGTTAGAGTGGGGGGGAGCACCCAGGTGGGAGGACTAGCCTGGGAGCTGGACTTGGTGGTGGGTCTTAGGTTTAGGGGTGACACTCGGTTTTCCAACATCTCAACTCTGCAGTCTGTTGTAGGACTTCCGCAGACCCTTGGGAATCCGGTCCGTGGCCCTTCGCCGTCTTCACGTTGCCCTCAGAGGCCGGTTACGGGGGTCGTGGGTCGGAGGGCGGCTGTCGGGGTCGCCCTGTATGTTCTGTGAACACAAATAAACTCGATTGTCAGCAGTTCTGCGTGTGTGTTTTTTTGCAAACGCCAAAGGCCGGCGGGAGGAAATGACTCGGTCTCGGGCCTGCCCCGAGCTCTTTTCTTGGAGTTACAGACCCATATCCGGTGGCCTGAAGCTGTCGTGCCGGGTCTGTGGTTTTCCCAGTCAGCCAGCCAGCGAGCCGTGAAGCAACCAGCTTACTCACTGCGCTGGGCGTGTGCCCAGGGACTGCCCTGAGGAGGGGAGGGGCTGGGAGAGGGGCGTGTCGTCGGGGGCGGGGCTTCTCGTCACGGGTGGGGGTGCGCGGGTTACTGCCGGGCTGCGGACCCGAGCGGGGCCTGCCGGGAAGGGGGCGGGCCGAGGGGGTGGTTCGGCGGCGGGGCGGGGTCGCGTCTGCTGCAGCCACGGGGTGCGGCTGGGGAGGGGGGCGCGGGCGCTGCTTCCAGGAAGGCGGGTCCGCGCGCGGCCCCTACCCGGCTCCCGCGGTCCGCCGGTCCCCGAGCTTCCAGAGACCCCCCCAGTGGAGCCCGCGTCCTGGAAGGTCAGTGGGGAGGGGGGGCGCCTCGGGCTGCTGGGAAGGGTGAGGAATAGCAGGGCTGGAGGAGGGGCGCGAGGAGGGGGAGCCTGAGCATCGGCGCGCGCACTGGGGTCCCTGGGCATCTTTGCACTGTCAACTGTCACAGGGGCGCGCCAGCGACTGGGCGGTGGCAGACGCAGACGGTGAGTCTGCCGGGAAAGGGAAGGATGTAGGTGCCACAGCGCCCCTTCCTTTCTGCAAAGGCTTCTTCTTCCCTCCAGCTGCAGCTTGAACCATGTTTTTCACCTGTGGCCCAAATGAGGCCATGGTGGTCTCGGGTAAGTTCCTCGCCGGGGACACCCCCACAAGCCCCTGTAGGTGTGCCCCTTCCTCTCCCCACCAGCTTCCCAGCCCCAAGTATCTGCTCCTGATGGCCCACCGGTGCCTCCAAGGCCTCGGTTGCTTGCTCCCCGCTCAGCTCCCAAGTTCTCTTTGTAGGTGTTCCCACCCCCATCCCCTCATAGTTCTCAGCTCTGTCGGGGCCACATTGTGTGCTCCCCTTGCAGGGTTCTGTAGGAGTCCCCCAGTCATGGTGGCTGGAGGCCGAGTTTTTGTCCTGCCCTGCATCCAGCAAATCCAGAGGTAGGAAGAGAACCCGGGAATGGGAACCCCAGTTTTCTCTCTTCTCCTTACTGTCTGCTCCTCTTCCCCAGGATCTCTCTCAACACATTGACCCTCAATGTCAAGAGTGAAAAGGTTTACACCCGCCATGGGGTCCCCATCTCCGTCACGGGCATTGCCCAGGTGAGGTGTTGAGAGCCTTTCTCCCGAAGCCAGCATCTTCCTTTTCCCAGACATTAAGGGTCTCCTTAACTCTGCCTTTTTACTCATCTGTCCATCTCCACCCCCCCAACTCCTCCTCTCCCTGCTTCAGGAGACCCCCTGTCATACCGTGTCCCTCCTATAACTGCAGGTGAAAATCCAGGGCCAGAACAAGGAGATGTTGGCAGCTGCCTGCCAGATGTTCCTAGGGAAGACAGAGGCTGAAATTGCCCACATTGCCCTGGAGACACTGGAGGGCCACCAGAGGGCTATCATGGCCCACATGACTGTGGAGGTGGGTCTAAGGGCAGAGAAAGGTCTGGATGGAATGCCAGGATGAGTGGGGACAGAGGACGAGCCCGTCTGTGAGAGATGGTGAATCTGACTTCCTCTTCCCTCTATTCTATCTTCCTAGGAGATCTATAAGGACAGGCAGAAATTCTCAGAGCAGGTTTTCAAAGTGGCCTCCTCAGACCTGGTCAACATGGGCATTAGTGTGGTCAGCTACACTCTGAAGGACATTCATGATGACCAGGTAAAACTAGGTAGTTGAGCCAGGCATGGTGGCTTAAGCGTGTCATCCCAGCACTGGGGAGGCTGAAGCAGGAGGATCATTGTGAGTTCCAGGCCAGCCTCGACTATGGTGTGAGACTCTCTCAAAAACAAAAACAAAAAATCCACCCAAAACACAAAGGCTCAGTGGTAGAGCACCATCCTAGCCTAGTGTCCTGGGGCTCTGGTTCAACCCCCAGCACCACAAAACAAAAGCAAAAGACTTGGCAGTGTATCCTTCCTGCTTCTTTACTCCTATCTCTTAAGCTCCTAAGGACTCTGTCCGTCTGCCCTCTCCCACAGGACTATCTGCACTCTTTGGGGAAGGCTCGAACCGCACAAGTTCAAAAAGATGCTCGGATCGGGGAAGCAGAGGCCAAGAGAGATGCTGGCATCCGGGTGAGAGATGGGGTTGCTCCACCATCCTGGGCTTGCTGGACACCCAGTGGAGAGGGATCTAGGGGGTGGGAGGTGAAGCCACGTGGGGTCAGAGCTGGGTCAGCAGGGGAAATCCATGAGGCCTGGGTGAAGACAGAGAAGCCTGGTGGGGGAGCAGGCTCTTACCCCGGACTTCCTCACTAACCCGACTCAGGAGGCGAAGGCCAAGCAAGAAAAGGTGTCCGCTCAGTACCTGAATGAGATCGAGATGGCCAAGGCACAACGGGACTACGAGCTGAAGAAGGCGGCCTATGACATTGAGGTCAACACCCGCCGTGCACAGGCCGACCTGGCCTATCAGCTGCAGGTAAGCACCACCACTCTGGACAGGTCGCCAGGCTGCTGGCCAACGCTTCCCCTTTCTCTCTGTCCTCCATATTTGGTCTGGCTCTGGCTCTCCATTCTGACCTGTCTCCCCCATATGAGGAAAGACATAAAAGACTCAAGTGGGGAAATAGTTCAGCTGATAAAGCCCTGGGTGGCAAGCACATCTCAGCAGTCCTGGGGAGGTGGAGGCAGATGGATTCCTGGGAATCACTAGCCAGCCAGGCTCATCTAATTATCCAGCCTCGGGCCATGTGGAGATTCTGTAAGCAAAATATCAGGTGGTGGGTGCCTGAGGAGAAATGAGGGGGTCTTCTGACTTACACATAGGCACGCACACACACACACACACTTGAGCGCATATGCATGCACACAAATACATACATGTGTACCTGCCACACCCATATAGACTCAAATGTTCAGCTGAAAAGGAAAGAAAAGGCTATGAATGTGATTGATCAAGAGGCCAGTCATATTCCAGGCAAACTGTGGCTGTATACAAGAGCACCTGGCTAGGTGTGAGAGCCAAGTTATGCCCTGGGTATAGGTGTGCACCTGTCCAGAGCAAGGGGGTGTCTTTTTGCATTTGCACGTGGTACCTCAAGGCTAACAGTAGCCTTGGTGATCTAAGAAGAGTGTGGGAACGAAAGGAGACACGGGCTTTGGGTGCTGCAAAGTGGTCCATGGGCAGCCCTTGAGATTTAAATATTTTTTAAAACATTTTATTTATATATTTATTTTTGGTCTTTTTTTGAGATAGTGTCTGCGTAGCCCCAGCTGGCCTGGAACTCATTATGTAGAACAGGCTGGCCTCGAACTCACAGAGATCCGCCTGCCTCTGCCTCTCGAGTGCTGGGTTTAAAGGCATGTACCACCACACCTAGCTTTATTTATCATTTTTATTTTATGTGTATGAGTGTATTGCCTGCATGTAGGTAGGTGCACCCGTGTCGTACAGTGCCCTCAGAGGTCAGAAGAGGGCATCAGATCCTCTAAAACTGGAATTAAAAGATGCTTGTTAGCTTCCATGTGGGTGCTGGGAATTGAACCCAGGTCCTCTGCAAGAGCAGCCAGTACTCTTAATTGCTGAGCCATCTCTCCAGCCCTGTAGCTAGTCCTTCTTGTGTATGGATTCTGTATTTGAGCATCGACCTGCTTGCTGAGATGGCCGGGTAATCCCCAGGTTGGGGCGTACAACATTTCCATGGTTGGTTGTGAGGTGTGAACATGGAAAGCCGAACAGTTCCACTTGCCTGATGCGGCTTCCAGATGCGGTCCAGTGAGGAGACGCCTTCTTCTTCCAGCTCTGCACTGCAGACAGCGTTGCCTGCATGCTGCCAGCATGATTTTTGCATGTTTGTACTTTTCCTTAGTGACTTTGCTGCACAAAATGACTTTGAGGGCTGGGGATGTGGCTCAGTGGTAGAGCTTTTACCTAATTCATGGGAGGCCTTAGTTCCATCCCCAGCATGCACACACATTCACACTCATAACAAAACGATGTTCTCATGGTGCTAAAGTGCTGTCTGGAGTCCCTTAGCACAAGATGCTCTGATAGACCTTGTAGAGAATGTGTGTCAGGTAAGCTTCATTCGGACATGAATTAAAGTGCTGTTGGACATATAGTCCATACTAACACATCAGCTTTGTATATATTATATAAGGTATCCTTATTTTTAGCTTTTAATTAATTACTTTTTTTGAGACAAGGTCTCACAGCACAGACCAGGCTGGCCTTTAACTCATGGAGCTCTGCCTCCCAAGTGCATGCATGTACCACCATGCATAACTGGTTGGTTGGCTGATTGGCTGGGTGGTTGGTTGGTTGGTTGGTTGGTTGGTTGGTTGGTTGGTGTGTGTGAGATAGTGTCACACTGTAGCCCATATTGGCCTTAAGTTCATGCCAGTGTTCCTGTCTCAACCTCCGTAGTGCTGGGATTCCAGACATGCATAGTTATAAGCTGTCCTTAAACAAAAGCACATAAACACATATTGATTGGCTGATAAAAGATGTTATGACCAGAGACTCACAGGACTGTGACCCAGTAATAGCCTTAGGAACAAAAGAAATATTAGTTAATTCAGTGTTCTTGTTCTTATGAATGTGATTGATCAAGAGTTCTTACAGAGCAGAACTATTGTGAATAGCAAGAGTTGGCTGTACTTTGAGACCTGTACCCAGAGGGCACTGATATTATGAATTTTGTTTTTGCCATAAGTTGGTACTGGGTGAAAGTTTAATTAGATACAAAAGCATCTTTAGTTATGATGTGAGATTCTTGGTGATTTGACAGGCTGATGAGGGTTTTGTTGTTCAAAGTGTGACCCACCTAGCAGTGGTGGCAGCAGCCAGAAACATCTTTTTTTTTTTTTTTTTTTTTGTCTTTTTGAGACAGGGCCTCCCCATAGCCTTAGCTCTCCTGGAACTCACTATGTAGACCAGGCTGGCCTCGAACTCACAGAGCTCCACCTGCCTCTGCCTCCCAAGTGCTGGGACTAACGGTGTACACCATCATGTCCGGCAAGAAACATCTTAAAAATGGAGAATCTCAGGCACCAGTTCAGGCTGACAGAATCAAAGCCTGTATTTTATTTATTTATTTTTATTTATTATTATTTTTTTGGTCTGTTTGAGACAGGGTCTTGCTGAAGCCCTAGCTGGCCTAGAACTCCACATGCAGACCAGACTAGCCTTGAACTCACAGAGATCAGCCTGCCTCTGCCTCCAGAGTGCTGGCACTAAAGGTGTGCGCCACCACACCTGGCTACAACCTGTATTTTAAGAGGGTCCCAAGGTGATCTGTATGCACACTGGAGTCTGGAAAACATTACTGTAATGAGAACCACTGGCTTGCAGTCAGACTGTGGACAAGGTTCCTGTGCTGGTCAGCTTTCCATCACTATACCTGGATTAACCAGCTTATAAGGAGAAAGAAATGGGGCTGGCAAGATGACTCAGCAGATAAAAGTGCTTGCTGTGAAAGGCCTGACAACCTGAGTTCTAACGGTGATGGAAGGAGAGAACCAACTCCCACAAGTTGCCCTCTGACCTCCACATATGAACACACACACACACACACACACACACACACACACAAGTAAATTAATTTATTAAAAATTTTAAGAAGAAAACGTTTAGGGTTGGGGGCATAGTTCAGTGGTGGAGCATTTACCCACCATGCATGTGATCCTAGGTTCGAGGCCCAGCACCACCAAAAGCAAACACATTGAAAAGGTTTGTTTTGGTTCCTGGTTTTGGAAATTTCTGCCTGTAACTAGGCCTAGGGTAAGGTAGAACATCATGGTCAGGGTTCCTTCAAAGCAAAATCACTCAGTCATGACCAGGAACAGGAGATAGCAAGGAAAGGACCACAATCCACAGACTTCCCATAAGGCCCTACTTCTCCCACCTCCTGATAGCAGCACCCTAGGAAGCAAGCCTTTAACACACGGGCCTCTGGGAGACACTTAACCAAACATGGTTCCTGACCTTGACACAGCTTTTTTCCTCTGCAGATCAAGTGGTTACTGGGCTCTGTTCCACATGGGTCCGTTTCTTGTTACATGTCAGCTGCTGTGCTAGGCAGGATCTGAGGCTCAGGAGCTAACAGCACCGGGTGCCCTTGAGTGTAGTAAAGACCGAAGTAAGGAGGAACAGGAAAAAGCCACTTTGCAGTCAAAGCGCCTGGCTCCACCTCTGGGTAATGGTTCCTCCTGTACATAGTACCTGAAAAGAGAAAAGTGGGGATGTGACAGTCGAGCCTGGCACAGGTGACAATTGGGGTGGGGGGGGTGCCAGTAATAACTGGGCTATAACTGCCTGGATTACAGGCAGTAGGACCTATCTCAGAAAGGGGTGATGGCCACTGGGGATGTCACTAAGTTGGTAAATGCTTGCCTAGAAGCCCTGAATTCAGTCCCCAGCACTGCCTAAAGCTGGTGTGGTATTATATACCCATAATTCCAGTACTTGGGAATTAGGCAGGAGGATCATGAGTTCCAGGGTAGCCCGAGCTACATAGAGAGGCTATTAAAATCAAAACAATCAAAAAATAGAACAGAGCAAAGTGACTTTAGGGTACATACTATACAGGAAAAAGAAAACTTAAAAATAGACTGAGGGTGGTTCTGTGTAGACACTGTACGCTTCAGGCTTGGGTTTAATCTCCAGCCAAAAGAAAAAAAAAAACCTTATTGAAATTAAGGAAAATCAAGAAATCAAGACATAGAACAAAAGAAAGAGTAGATAGAAACTAGCAAGGTGTCAGGGATGGAAAATCACATTCAAAGAGAGTTTCTTCCTTTTTTGAGGGAGGATAGGGTCTCAAGTTTTTGGCTGGCTTGTAGCATGATTTGTAGCCCAGACTAGCCTCCAACACCCGATCCTCCTGCCTCTACTTCCCAGTGCTGGGATTACAGATGTGCACTACATGCCAGACGGAGAGAATTTCTAAACAATTTAGCAGAAAAATTGAAAAAACAGATGTTTCCATCTGTGAAAGCAGTAAAAATTAGAATATTAGGCCAGGCATGGTGGTGTGCAACTTTAATCCCAGCACTCAGGAGGCAGATACACATGGATTTCTGCTAGTTTGAGGCTAGCCTGGTCTACCTAGAGCGTTCCAGGCCACCAGCCAGGACTGCATAGTCAAACCCTGTCTCCAAAAAAAAAAAAAAATCTGCATTGAAATGCATCACTGAAATTTCAAAACGCAAGGACAAAAAAGAAAAATAGTACCTGGGAGGGGGAGGGGGAGGAGGAGGAGGAGGAGGCAGGAGGATTAAGAGTTCAAGGCCATCCTTAGCTACATAGTGAATTTGAGATCAGCCTGAGCTACGTGAGACTGTCTTAAAAAAAAAAAAAAAGAGGGAGGAGAGGGGTCCAAACAGGAGGGTCACTAGGGCTTGCTGATGCCAGCCTGCCAAAAATCGAAAATTCCAGGTCCAGGGAGAGTCATTGCCTCAAAGGACTAAGATATAAAATGATATCAGAGGACACCATATGCCCACCCATGGCTTCTTTGAACATATAAAACACATGCACATGTGCATGCATCTGTCACACATACAAAAACAGAAAAGGGGGTAGAGAGGTGGCTCAGTGGTTAAGGGTATACTGCTCTTACAAGTTTGGTTTCCAGCACACATGTATTGGATGGCTCATAACTACCAGTAACTCCAGCTCCAGAGGGATCCAACAACTCTGGCCTCTGAGGGCACTTGCACACATGTGCATGCACATGCACACACACACACACACACACACATAGTTAAAAATGAAACAAATCCTTAAAAAGAAAATCTTTTAAAATGACTATTGTAATGAACTCATAAATATATCACTCAGGCAGATTAAGGTAGCCACCCAAACACTTGCCCAAGGAACAGTTAGAATGGTCATTTTAGAGTCATGGAGCTTTCCTGAAGGTCTCACACTTTCTCAATTACATTTTTATGCACCACGAAAAAGATTAAAAGGCCATGACAGAATTCAAACTAGAAAAACAGCTTTCTGTCCTCAAGTCAGGTATTCGCTACCTGTGTTCCATCCTTCCCCATCACCTGATACCCTTTCTAAATGTTATACTATACCTACATGTACATTATATGTGTACGTTCCAAGCTAGGATTCTCATATCAGGGAGAACATGCAGTTTTTGTCTTTCTGAGATTGGGTGACCTTGGTTAATACTACACATTCTAAGTCCATCCATTTTTCTGCAAATATTGTGATTTCATTATTTTAGAGTTGAGTATTCCATTTTATGTACCAGGTTTTCATTATTCATTCATCTTTTGATGGACATCTAAGTTGGCTGCAGTTCCTTATGATAGTAAATAGAGCAGCAGTAAACATAGATGTACAGATACCTCTATGGTAGGGTGTAGAGGTCTCTGGTATATGCCCAGGAGTGGAGTAGCTGGATCATATGGTAGTTCAGAAAATTAGGAAAAAATTTTTGTTGAGATAGGGTCTCACTATGCAGCTCTAGCTGGCCTGGAACTCCCTATGTAGACCAGGCTGGCCTCAAACACAGAGATCACCTGCTTCTGCCTCCTGAGTGCTAGGATTAAAGGTGTTCACCACCATACCTGGCTAAAAAATCTCCAAAGGGACAAAAAAGCTGGGCATGGGGACTCATGTCTGAAATCCTTGCGTTCAAGAGACTGAAGCAGGAAGATCACAGAAGTTTGAGGCCAGCTTGGGCTACATCATTCCAGGGAGGGTAGCCTGGGCTGCAGAGTGAAACTCTTTTAAAAGAAGGAGGGGCGGGGAGCAGCAGTTGTTTCTGGGAAGGGAACTGAGTGGTTGGAAGAAAGAGGTGAAGGAAGCCCGCTTTTTAGTGTTTTTCTTTTGAATTTGTATCATATGCAAAAAATAAAACTGAAAAAGATATCCCCTTGGCAGAAAAGAAATAGGCTGTTACAAGAGTTGGTGTGGCTCTAAGGTCAGTGAAAGGCCGGTGGTGTAGTGGATGCTTTTGTCCCAGCACTCCCTTGGCAGAGGCAGGCCAATCTCTGAATTGCAGGCCATCTGGAGGCAGCCAGGTATGGTGGCACTTCCTGTAGTCCCAGCACTCAGGATGCAGAGGCAGGCTGATCTTTGGGAGTTCAAGGCCAGCCTGGTCTACATAGTTCCAGGCCAGCTGGGGCTGCAGGGAGACCCTGTCTCCAAAAAGAGGCAGTAAAGATGTAGGAAAATGGATGGGTGGGTGTGGGCAGGACTGTGCAGTAGATGATGACCACCAGGGTTCAGTGCCCTCTTGGTGTCCACACTGTAGGATACTCAGGTGGGAAAAAGATTACTATAGATGTCTTGTAAGGGATGCCTAAGGCCGGCAGACACCAGGTCACTCTGAGACTGCCCAAGGAAGGTCGTAGCCTTAGACTAAGTCCAGGAGGACCCAGGCCCCTCCCAGGCCCTGCCTTGGGTCTAGATCCCTCTGGGTAGGCTTAGCCGACCCGGACGGACTTCCCAGGCCCCCTCTGCCTTGCATGCGCCCGGGAGTGCCGGCTTTGCTCTCTGAGTGGGACCTGCTGCTCAGCCCTGACTGGCCGCTCCCCAGGTGGCCAAGACCAAGCAGCAGATCGAGGAGCAGCGCGTGCAGGTGCAGGTAGTGGAGCGCGCCCAGCAGGTGGCGCTGCAGGAGCAGGAGATCGCCCGGCGCGAGAAGGAGCTGGAGGCGCGCGTGCGCAAGCCGGCCGAGGCCGAGCGCTACAAGCTGGAGCGCCTGGCGGAGGCGGAGAAGTAAGGACCCCCGGCCCCTCCCCGCCTCGAGGGACTCCCGGACTGGGCAGGTGGCAGCGGACCCACTTCCCTTCTGCCCCCAGGTCCCAGCTGATCATGCAGGCGGAGGCCGAAGCTGAGTCTGTGCGGGTGAGCTGGGTGTGCCTGCGGATTAGCGCTGGGAAGGGCTTGAGCTGAGGTTCCCCTTTCTCGCTTTCTTCTCCCCCTCCTCCTCCCCCTCCCGCTCCTCTCTCTCCCTCTCCTCTTCATCATCATCATCAGGGCAGGGAGGAGCACACATGCCACTGTGAAAGGCCAGAGGATAACTTGAGAAAGGCAGATCTCTCCCACCGTGTGGGTCCCAGGGATCAAACTCAGGATGTCTGGCTAGGCAGCAATGGTCTTTACCCACTGAGGCATCTCGTTGGCCCCAGGGCTTCTTATTGATTGCCATCAGTCTCTACTGCATCCTGTACCCTCTTCAGATGCGTGGTGAAGCGGAGGCCTTTGCCGTCGGTGCCCGAGCTCGTGCTGAGGCAGAGCAGATGGCCAAGAAGGCGGAAGCGTTCCAGATGTACCAGGAGGCTGCCCAGCTGGACATGCTGCTGGAGAAACTGCCTCAGGTTTGGTGGGAGGGGCGGAGAGGACCCTGCGAGATTGGAGGGTAAAGTGGGTGACCAGGGGACCATAAGTTAGGGGTGCCAACCCTAAGCCAGCCACCAAAGTGAGGTACAGGTGGTAGGAGGAGGGTTTTTAAATGCCGGGTAAGTCCTTTTCTGGGTGGAATGGTCAGACCACGGTGCTTATGAGACGTCTCTCCCTGCCAGGTAGCAGAGGAGATCAGTGGTCCCCTGACCTCAGCCAATAAGATCACACTAGTGTCCAGTGGAAATGGGACCGTGGGGGCAGCCAAAGTGACTGGGGAAGTACTGGACATCCTAAGCCACCTGCCAGAGAGTGTGGAGAGACTCACTGGCATCAGCATCTCTCAGGTGAGGGTCTGTGTGTTGTATGAAGAAATTCTGAGTGCCTGTATCATAAGATCCAGTAGGGTAAGCACTTGACATGCATCCAGAAGCCAGTCACTAACATGGATGGCTTTCTTAATGCCCAGGCCACAGTGCTGAGCTCTGCCCTGATGCAAGTTTTTTGGTTGCTGTTTTAAGTCAAATTAGTTTTAGGTGTGTAGTATTTTACAAATAAAGAAACTAGGCCAGGTAGTGATAATGCACCTTTAATCCTGGCACTCAGAAGGCAGAGGCATATCTCTCTGAATTCTAGGCCAGCCTGGTCTACATAGTGAGTTCCAAGCCAATCAGGGGGCTATATAGTGAGACCCTGTCTCTAAAAACAACAACAAAAACAAAGCAAAAAAACTACCTCCAGGCTGGTAAGATGGCTCAGTGGTTAAGAACACTTGCTACTCTTATAGAGGACTTGAGTTCATTTCTCAGCACCCATGTCACATGACTCACAGCCACCTGTATTTCCAGCTCCAGGGCATCTGACACCCTTGTCTGCCCTTTGGAAGCAACCACATGCAGGTAATGCATATACACACATACACATAAATAAAAACAAATCTTTAAAAAAGAAAGGGGATCCGGGCATGGTGGCGCACGCCTTTAATCCCAGCACTTGGGAGGCAGAGGCAGGTGGATCTCTGTGAGTTCAAGCCTGGTCTACATAGTGAGTTCCAGGACAGCTGGGGCTACAGAGAGACCCCGTCTCAAAAAGACCAAAAAAAAAAAAAGAGGGAACTGGAGGGGTAGCTCAGCAGTTGGGAGCATTGACTGCTCTTGCACCTGGGTTCGGTTCCCAGCACCCACATAGTGATCTGTAGCTCCAGTTCCAGGGGATCCAGTGTCTGCTTCTGACCCCCTGTGGGCACTGCATTGCAAGTGGTACACTTGTTTGTGTACATGCAGGCAAAACACACAAAGATAAATTTTAAGAGAGAGAGGAGAGAGAGAGAGAGAGAGAGAGAGAGAGAGAGAGAGAGAGAAGGAAGGAGAGGACTGAAGAGTTGGCTCAGAAATTAAGAGGTTTTTGTTTTTCCAGCAGACCTGAGCTTTGTTCCTAGCACCCAGAAGGGTAGCTTGCGACTGCCTGGAACTCCAGTTCAAAGGGATCCAGCACCCTCTTCTGGCCTCTATAAGCACTGCATTCACACACACACACACACACACACACACACGCACACAAACTCTTGAAAAGAGAAGAAGCCTCTCCAGGGGTTGAGGAATGGATGTCAGTAAAGTGCTCAGGGGCTTGAGTTCGAGCCCCAGAATTCATGTGAAAAAGCCAGACACAGTGGCAGTGCTTACCAACCCAGTGCCATGGGGCTCACTGGCCATCCATTCTGGTCTGCTTGGCAAGTTGTAGGCCAGTGAGGGACCCTGTCTCGAAAAGAAATGTGGGCAGTATTTAAAGAGCCAAGGTTCTCTACCCTCTACACACATGCACACAGGTGCATGCACACCCTCATGCACACACATAACACAAACTTTTTAAGATTTACCTAATTAGTAACTATTTTTATGTGTGTGTGTACCTGCATGCGTTTACATGCAACACATACATTCAGGTACCTGCAGAGGCCGGAATAGGGTAACAGATCCCTTAGAACGGAAGTTACAGGAGGTTGTGAGCCGCAGTGGTGGTGGTGCTAGGTTCCTCTGCAAGAGCAGTAAAAACTCTTAACTGCTGAGCCATCTCTCCAGCCATTTTGTTTTATGTTTTGTTTTCCACAATTTATTTTAATGATGTATGTATGTGTCCTTATGTCTGTGTGTGGGTCTGTGCATATGAGTGCATGTGTTCACAGAGGTCTAAGAAGGGCATCAGATCCCCTGGAACTGGAGTTACACTGTTTAGCTACGTGATGTGGGTGCTTGGGGTCAAACCCAGTCCCCTGGAACAACAGCAGGTGCTCTTAACTGATGAGCCATCTCTCCAGCCCGTTTTGTTTTGTGTTTGAAACAGGGTCTCACTATGTAGTCCTGGCTGCCCTGGAACACAAGATACCTAGACCAGACTGGCTTTGAACTCAGAGGTCCGCTTGCCTCTGCCTCCCAAGTGCTGGGATTAAAGGTGCATGCCACCACACCCTGTTAACTGTTGTAGCCCCCACTGCAGGTGGAGCAGGGCTTCAGCCCAGCAGTCTCTGCAGCCTGAGCTCCCTGGCACCACAGGAGAGAAGACAGTTAATTCATCCCGAGGCACATCACTGCTTTCCCTGGTGCGCTGCATCTTGGACAGGTTTTCAATCTGTGCCTGTCTCCTCACCTGGCTGGGCTGTTGGAGAGACAGACATTTGCAGAGTGCTTAGGACAGCATCGTATGTGCTCCATGAAATGTTTCTAAGTGAGTGTTGGATCATACCAACGACCTTTAAGCTGGGTTTCTTGGAACCTCCTTGAGGACTAAAGGAAGGTTCTGGGCCGAGAGTCTGCAAGCAAAGCTCTGCCCACCAGCCCTCTTCAGTGATTTTCGTGGCTGGATTCCAATGACTGCTTGGAGGCAGAATTCCAAAACTCTTGTCCTCATGTGACCTCCCTGCGGCCCATCTGTCCTGGTGGGGACTGAGGAGGGCAGGTGCCTGACCCCCACGTCATCACGCTTGTCTTTTTTTCCCAGGTGAATCACAAGCCTTTGTAGACAGCCTGAGCCCTCAGCCCTCACCGATGCCTGGACGTGTGGCTCAAGTGACCTGAGTGTATCTTGTTGCATGTACCTCACCTGGCCTTCCCGAACATGCCCTCTAACAAGAGGGGTGCCCCATCTCTCCTTGCCAAATAGCCTGTGCCTTGGAAGAGGGGGTTGCTCCCCTTCCCAGCCCCACATTACCAGTTGTGAGCCAGTCCCCACACCAGATTCTTATGGTCCCACTATACTTCAGCCCAACTATTTAAATCTTCCTAATTAAATTAGACTGCCTAAGCCTGTTGTCTAGACTTCTTTTCCTTACCAAGACCAAGAGATGGCCCTCCAGATCTTAAGTATTGATACTTACAAACAGTTAAGACACCAATTGCCAGGCATGGCGGCACCTGCCTGTTATCCCAGCACTTGGGAACTTGTTCCAGGGCAGCCTGGGCTAAATAGGTTCAAAAAACAAGTGCTGTAATTTCTTCTAACCAGAAGTTGGCTGTGGTTAGAAAAGTACACTAGGGCCAGGTGTGGTGGTGCACGCCTTTAGTCCCAGCACTCGGAAGAGGCCAGCCTATCTATAGTAGACAGCTGGGCTACAGGGAGACCCTGTCCCCAAAAATACCAGAAAAAAAAAAAAAAAAAAAAAAAAAAAGGCCAGGTGTGGTGGTACATGCCTTTAGTCCCAGCACTCAGGAGGCAGAGGCAAGCTGATTTCTGAGTTCAAGGCTAGTCTGGTCTACCATAGTGAATTCCAGGCCAGCTGGGGCTACACAGTGAGACCCTGTCTCAAAAAAAAAAAAGTATGGAAATGTTGAGAATTGTACAATTAAGTTATGCCCAAAGTTGATACTAAATACAGCCCTCCCTAGACTCTAGGACCCTTCAGATACCAAGTCTGTGGGTCTCCTGCAGCCCCAGCTGTCCTGGAGCTCACTATGTAGACCAGGCCTGCCTCTGCCTCTCAAGCGCTGGGATTAAAGGCAAGCACCACCATGCCCGGCCATCCCTTTTTTGAGATGGCACATTGGTATATAACCTGCATACACCCTGTTACATATACTATACCATCACACCTAATGTAGTTAGCAGGGCATGATACTGGCACTGTAGTCACAGCAACAGGGAGATGGAGGCAAAAGAATCAATTCAAGGCCACCCTCAGGTAATGTGGAAATTTGATGCTAGCCAGGCAACATGAGATCATTTTTTTAAAAAAAACAGCCTGAAGAGATGGCTCAGGGGTTAAGGGCACTTGTTGCTCTTGCAGAGGACCCAGGTTCAATTCCCAGCATCCGAGTGGCAGTTAAGTTTGTGACTCCAATGCCTTGAGTTACATGGATGTCACACTACACAGGTGCACTTACATGCAAGCACTACACTCACATATTTTTAAATGAAAACAGGTGCCCCGGGCGTGGTGGTGCAGGTCTTTAATGCCAGGACAGTGGAGGCAGTCAGACTTCTGAGTTCCAGACCAGCTAGGGCTACAAGGAAACCATCTCAAGACCATAAAAAGAAAAAGGCCCTGACTTGATGCAAAATTACGCTGGTTGCTGTGCTTTATCATGTATCACTTAGGGAATGGCAGGAACTTACTCTTGTTACTTTGCCTCAGAATAGGTAAGTAACCTATGGGCTTGGAGAGTTGACTTTAATCTTCCAGGGTAGTTTTGAGGCTTATTTCCTGTCCTTTGAAGGAAGCAGGAAGAATAAAACTAGTTACTAGATGGTAAGGTATTCCCCCATTAGCAATTCTGGCCTGTAGGGTAAAGGAAAACTCAGGACAGCAAAAAACACCAATAGGTCCCCTGACCTAGAGGGCATCCCGGATGGGCTTGACCACTGGGTTTTGAACTTAAGATCTTCCATTCCAGTCAGGCATGCCCCACCGGACCATTACAAATGGTTTCCTTTGTAAGGACTTGAACCACACCCCCAGCTCTTGCTTGTGGTTCTCAGCTATGAACCTCTAATGTGAATCTTCTGGGAACGCTGGTGCAACACCGTTGGGGGGGTCTGACCCACTTTTGGTTCCACATGTGACCACCCAAAAATGTTGATGCTGCTATGGGAACCAACCATGCCTTGTAACTCACTTGAGTCACTTCTCTGTGGAAGGCTAGCTCAGCTATGGAGCCCTTGCCTGGCCCAGAAGGAACCCTGGGCTCTTTAGCAATCCCCAAAGAAAACTGCTAGGCATGGTAGCATGCATTTGCAACCATCTGTTCAGTCCTCAGTATCACAAAAAAACCTTAAGACTTGCCTGGCACAGTAGGTTTGCCTAACAGAATTTAAGATGCAGTAGTCGTACTAAGTTTTGTGATAGCCTCATCAGCTTGGGAACTGTAACTGTCCATCCTCCACCAGAATGAGCACACACCTCACAACCTTCTTTTCCAATTCCCATTTATTTTTGGCTCTTGGGGAAATGTCATCTTTTCAATATGAAAAAAAAAGCAAGTTCAACACAAAATAGAAATCTGAAGTGTAGGAAAAATGGGGGTGGGGGAGTGACCCAAAGCAACAGACACCTCCAAAGACAGATGCAGCTGAGGACAGCTGGGGGACCATAGGTGGAGATAATACTGTATAGTCCCCTCCTGAGGCTGAGATGGAATAGGTGAAAAACAGACTGAAAACCCACCCTCTTCCTGCCAGTGACTGGGACCTGCCATCCCCAACCCCCATTCCGTCATCTACTACTTAGGCTTGGGATGGTGGCCACTGTCGGTTTTCAGCACTGGGCTGGTTCTAAATGGGATCTGGAAGAGACTCAAGTTTCCTGGAAAATTTTTCTGGAAGAATATTAAACTGAACAGTTATGAGAAGTAGGTACCAGGAGGAAATAAAAGGTAACCCAGAAGGGCAGAAAGCTAGGTCCAGAGTGGAAAGAGAAAGGAGACGTTCCACAAACAAATATTTATTGAGCGCCTACTATGTGCCAGGCACTAAAAATCTCTTCCCCTTCTGCGGTGGTATTCTGGCACTGCTGGAACTCTGAGACGAGGTCATTCATGTTCCTCTCGGCTTCCGTGAACTCCATTTTGTCCATACCCTCACCTGTGCACCAGTGAAGGCAGGACTTCCAACAGAACATGACTGTGAACTACTCAGAGATGCACTTGAACTCCTGGATGGCAGTGCTGTTGCCAATGAACGTGACAGCCATCTTGGGGCCATGTGACAAGATGTCAAAGACAGCAGTCTTGACGTTGTTGGAGATCCATTCCACAAGTAGTTGCTGTTCTGGTTCTGCACATTGAGCATCTGCTCATTCACCTTCTTCATAGACATCCATCCACGGAAGATAGTGGCCACAGTGAGGTACCTGCCGTGGTGGGGGTCACAGGCAGCCCTCATGTTCTTGGCATTGAAGACCTGCTGGGTGAGTTCAGCACAGTGAGGGCCAGATACCACTGGCTTCCACAGCTGGTGAGAAGGGCAAAGCCAGGGACGAAGAAGTGGAGACGTGGGAGGGGGCACCATGTTAACTGCCAGTTTGCCCAGGTCAGCATTGAGCTGGTCAGGGAAGCGCAGGAAGGTGGTGATGCCACTCATGGTGGCTGAGACCAGGTGGTTCATGTCCCCGTAGGTGGGCCTGGTGAGCTTCGGGTGTGGAAGCGGATGTCATTGTGGGCCTCTTTGTCAATGCAGTAGGTCTCATCAGTGTTCTCTACCAACTGATGGACAGAGAGGGTAGCACTGTAGGGCTCAACCACGGTGTCGAACACTTTGGGTGAGGACACCATGCTGAAGGTGTTCATGATGCAGTTGGGGTACTTTACTCAGATCTTGCTGATGAGCAGGGTGCCCATTCCAGAGCGGGTGCCTCCACCCAGCGAGTGGGTCAGCTGGAAGCCCTGCAGGCAGTCACAGCTCTCGGCCTCCTTCCGTACCACATCCAGGACAGAGTCGACCAGCTCCGCCCCCTCTGTGTAGTGGCCCTTGGCCCAGTTGTTACCTGCCCCGGACTGACCTGGAATGTGGTCAGGAAGAAAGCTTAATTACTAAGCTGTGGGACATACAGGATGTCTTTACTTTTCAACCTTTGGAAGAATTCCCTAGGGGCAAGTTCTTGAGTCTCCTGCCTGTAGTAGTCTCACCACAACCTCTTCAGTAACAAGCTACCACTTACTCCACCCCCATTAAAGTTTCAAAACTCAGCCCTAAGTTCTCCAGTCTTTAAACCCAGGTTAAGTTGACTGTGCTATTCAGTAATGCCATCTGAGTAACTCACCAAAAACAAAGTTGTCTGGTCTGAAGATCTGGCCAAAAGGACCTGAGCGAACAGAGTCCATGGTCCCAGGTTCTAAATCCACCAGGATAGCTCGAGGAACATACTTGCCGCCTATAGGGATTCAAGCAGGTGCCATTTAAGAGCAGGTAGTGGGAAGGTAAGTTAATTAGGGATCGGGTGCTAGCCACTGACCCAAACCTGTCATTCCAGACACTGTCAGAAGGTGGCAGCAAAGCTAGTCTTTGGCTCCCCTAATGGTGTCTAAAAAGGGAAAATGTGATTAACTCACCCAAAGAGGAAACAGGTACTTAAAAAGGAAAAACGGGAATGGGCAATGGCATTAATCCCTGCACTCGGAAAGCATCTGAATTACAGGCTTATCAGAGCTGGGTAGTGAGACCTTGACATGAAAATAGCAAAAAAATAAATAAGTAACCAGGAGCAGTGGAGACCAATTTCTGCCCTCACCTGTGGCTTCGTTGTAGTACACCGAGATGCGATCCAGCTGCAAGTCGCTGTCCCCGTGGTAGGTACCGGTGGGGTCGATGCCGTGCTCATCGCTGATCACCTCCCAGAACTGCAGTGAGAAGCGCAGTGAGTCCTCGACCGCTCCAGTCCCAAACGCCTCCCCACCCGCCTTTCAGTTCCAGATGCGCTCCAGGGAGCCTGCAAACCCGTTATCTGCCTGCCAAACCCTCTCTGCAGGTTCCACTCCCAGGAAAGCCGCGGCTTCCGATGGATGATGGACAGATGAAGGGCCGGGAATGGATAATTATGCGCAAATTCAGGGAGCTGCGCGCATCCGTGAGGGTGGACGTGGTCCACTAGACTACAGACTTGGACCGGCACCCAGCACTGTGCCTTCCAGGCCGGGCACCGCCCCTCCACTCCAGCACAAAAGACCAGGATGGGGGGGGGAGAAAGGTGCGGCCGCTGCAGTCGCCCACCCCCAGGCGCTCCACGTGACTGCGGCGGCGCGCGCTCCAGCTGCCCACAAAAGCCGGAGTCGCGTGGGCGTGGCCGGCGCGAGGGGCGGGGCATGCGCGCCCCCGCCAGCCGGCCAGGGCCGCATTGTCCCCCGCGCGCAAGGGGCCGGCCCCGCCCCCACAGGGTCCCACCCTTTCGGCTACAGCGCAGCCCGCCGCACTTCCTCTCCGCCCCTCCCCCGCCACACTGTAACCGTAAAAAAAAAAAAAAAAAAAAAAAAAAAAATCCCCCAATGCCTAGGCATTTTACGCCTTTCTTGCTTTCTTCGTTCCCTTTAATAGTCTCGAGGGGCCCCTTACAGAAATGCACACCTCCCACCTTCCTCTCTCTCCTCCCCAAATGCTCACACCTTACGAAGGTCTCTCCAAGGAGCAATTTAAAGTAAAACTAGCTCCCAGAAGAGAGTCGTTATCTGTATACGGGAACCCTCGGAGAGCGCGCCCCGGTGACCCCCAGCGTTGGAGAGGACCAGGGCGCGGCCGCCTCCCCCAACGGGGCACGACGTGGCCCCTCTTCGCGGAACGCGCTACAGCTGCGCGCCCAGACTCGCCCCTTCCCCCTCCAGCTCCGTTCCACCGCCGACCGCCGGGCGGGGGGTGGCGGTCGCAGGCGGGGAAAACCTCCCTCGCTTTGTCTCGTTTCCGCATCTCTCCTTCCCGGTCCCCGGACCGTTAGGAGAGCCCTTAAAAAAGAAAAAGTGGCATCTTAACAGATCCTCGGCCTCCTGGACCCCCTAAACCCGAAAGACTTTTTTTTTTTAAGACCTCCCTAAGAATGTGCCGGCCAAGAAAAATATTTCCTGATTTTTCAAAATCAAAATGCTAGCTACAAATATGGATGGTATCCCTACGTGGAACGTCCAGGGGACGCAAGCACCCCGCAAACACTGCTCACAATTAACTTGGATTTTTTTTTAACCCTAATATTACACCTAAAATGTTAAAAATTCTTACCTTGGCACCGATCTGGTTGCCACACTGACCGGCCTGGATGTGCACGATTTCCCTCATGGTTACGGTTGACTGCAACAAATTTTTGCTCGCTTCAAGGTATGTATCGAGCAAGAAAAGATATTAGTAATGATTTTTTTTTTTTTCTGGGCTGGTCGCGGGCTGGAAGAATGGAACGTGGCCCCGGAGGCTGGAGCGGCGAGATGCAAGCTCGACGGCAGAAGGATTCTGAGAGGCAGAGAAGCGGGGCGGGCGCAGCAGGGAAGGCGCGCAGGGCGGGGCGCGCCTGCGCGGGCCGGGGGCGGGAGATGTGCGGACGCCCTGGGCTCAGACAAAGCCCCTCCAGCCCCACGCTGATTAGACGAGCCGGTCACGTGCCAGACGACCATTGGTCTCTGCGCCAGGGGTGAGCTCAGGCCTTTTTGGGAGTTGTAGTTCGCTATTGTCCGCTGCAAAATGAAGTTAGGAATGGGTGGGTACTGTGGGCGTATCCGTGAGTGAGTGAGTGAGTGAGTGAGTGAGTGAGTGAGTGAGTGAGTGAGTGAGTGAGTGAGTGAGTGAGTGAGTGAGTGAGTGAGTGAGTGAGTGAGTGAGTGAGTGAGTGAGTGAGCTTTTTTAAAATGGAAAATGACCTTGCACAAGATTCTCTTTCTCCATTCTAGAAGGCTTTGAGGGGGTACCATAAGAGGCTTTTGGGGAATGCAGTAATTTGGGGAGTCTGGGGTACCCTGAGTTGGGCAGTGATGGATAGGCACGCGCAGCATTTTCCCGACTGCAGTGTCTCTGAGAATACTGGACTGCTTAGCTCAGCGGAACTCGAGAGAACTGTGGCATCTTGCCCGGCTACATAGTGTCTAATCCCTTGTGTTCCCAAGATGTGAATGTCAGAAAAGCGCCGCTCCCTCACATCCTCAGGAAGAAGAAAAAGATTGCGCCCCACCCCCGAGGTGTCCCAGGGTTAATGTTTCCAAATTGAAACAAAAGTGCATCAAGGACTTTGCAGAATAGAAATGTTGTTAGGTGGAAATGTTCAAGGCTAGAAGTCTCCATCCCTGCAGGGGAATCTGGGCCTTTCCTTTCAGAACAAATCTGAAGATGTGTTAGTCATCTTGGCAAATGGGGACTATGTCCAAAGGGGACTGGATGAACTACCTCAGAGACAGCGTCTGTCCAGCCTGTGTCTCAGACACTTGGATGGTCAGTGGTTTTCCAATTTTATTTCACTCACTAGGTGCGGCCCTGGCAGAGCCC
Source organism: Nannospalax galili (assembly GCF_000622305.1). NCBI lineage: Eukaryota > Metazoa > Chordata > Mammalia > Rodentia > Spalacidae > Nannospalax > Nannospalax galili. Next base: position 214,589 of record NW_008344843.1, on the reverse strand, counting down.
TGGGACCACAAAAGAGGGGGTGGGAGGATTGGAAAGGCTCAAGTTAGATCCCATCTGCTTCTTCCCAGGGATTCATTCATTGACTAGATACTAAGTATCCACCAAAGGAAGGAGACAAAAATGATTTGAGACAGGGTGGTTCACGACAGGAATAACTGCATTCAGAAGCTGAGGCCGGAGGCTCTCAGGGAAGTTCAAGGTCAACTTGGGCTAGGCAGAGTTCCAGGACAGCCTGAGCTACAGTATTAGACCCTGTCTCAAATACACAAACCAAAAAAAGAAAAGAATTTTTAAAAAATTAGCTGGCCTCCAGCCTGGTAGCGAATTCCCCAGCTAGGAAGGTTAGGGAGGTTGAGGCTGAATGATCATTACGCATGCAAGGCTAGCCTGGTCTACAAAGTCAGACCCTGTCTAGAAAACAAAAACAAAATGGTTCCTAAGGCAGGATCTTGTAGTTTGTTGAAAAGTGTACAAACAAGAGTATGTGGCTGGACATGGCGGCACTTGGGAAGTGGAAGCTGGAGGACCAGGAGTTCAGGGGTAGCCTTGGGTACATATGTACTGAGTTTGAAGCCAGTCTGGGCTCTATGAGATCCTGTATCAAAACAAAACAAAAATAGGGTGTGGTGAGCAGTCATAGATACGACACTGCATCAAAGGCATTGTTAGCATTTTATCAATACTCTGAGCAAGTGATCTTTCAAATAAAATAACAGTAACTTGCATTCTATTCATTTAAAATAGAACATGTTCACAATGAAAGCGATTCTTTTCATGTTCCTGGAATTTAACTTGCTTCATTAACATTAGGAACCTGGGGAAATCATCTACCTTGCCAAGCCTCAAATGTCTGGTTTGAAATAAAACAAAATCTAATTCTGCGAATTTGATTATTGAGGGCACAATTGAGATTGCCGATGGGAAAGAACTCTATACAAGCCAATTTCTTGGCATTCTTTTCCTGGCTTATTATAATGGTGTAGATTATCATTCCTTCCTCATCCTTTGAAGAGGCAGAGTTTAAGGTTAAAACAGTTGTGTTTGCCTGCGAACATTTGCTTTATGTAGGAGCTTCCGTGAAGAAGAGTAACCTCAAAATGTCCGTCAGGGATGAATGTATATACATATTCTCTGGAAGAAATGAGAAAATTACTAAGCAGGCCAAATCAAAAGGAAATGAAATTCCTCTGCCCTGGGGAAGTCCTACGAGCCACGCCCACGGGCTCTACTCCAAAGTGCAGCGTCCAGCCACGACTGCAGCCCTCAGCCCGTCCGCATTTCTCATGAGTCAGCTGGCGCCATTTCTGGGATGACCAAGAGAGGCGCTCTAGCCGCACAGCCGCTGGAGCGGTCTCTATGGTACAAGCCCTTCTATCCGCCACCAGCAACTGGCGCCAGACTCTCTGGTCAGCGTTGGCGGGAGGAGGGGCGGGGTGTGAACGACGGAGGGCGTTTCCGAGAGCTGCCAATCACGCCGCGCTCTTCCCGTTGCACACCCCACTGCCCTTTTCGCTTCCTTCAGTTTCCCGCCGCTTTCCACGCTTTTGAGCCGAGAGGGGGCGGGGCTAGGGGCGGAGACTTCCGACGAGCTTTAACTAATCAGCGTTCCTGATGCTGTGACAGACAGCGGCAGTAGCCAATCAGCGGGTCGACTCCCAGGATCTGCGCTCCAGCCCCGTGGCTGACGGCCGTTACTGGTGGCGCGAGCCGGGACTCTGAACTAGGTGAGTTCGGCCTACCGCGGCACGGTTTCCATCTTGATTCTTCCGCGAGGGCCGGAGGGGCGTGTCTTAGGTCCCCCTTGGCGGGGGTAATTTGGGAAGTTTGCCTTCCTGATTCTTATGATAACCCTTCCCTGGCGACGGCGACCCCCGGGATAGACCGTAGGCCAGGCGTCGGGGTCGGACATGGTGGCCCTGCGGTTGGAGCCGAGGGTCGCGGGCGTCTGCTGGGTTGGCACGTCGTAAGGACGGAATCCACGTCTATACCCTACTCTCCCTGCCCACCCGCTCCCTCTGTGTGGCGTCGGTTTAGGTAAATGCCGCCCATGCCATTTTGAGTGTTTAATTTGTTCTTTTAATCAGCAGCTCTTAGACGTAGCCTTCAGGAGAGTAGATTCCTTTTACTGGGTTCAAGATGTATGACCCTGACGGCGAAGATTCCCAGGTGCTCAATGCCTTTGTAGTGAACTTGAGGACCCAAGGGCAAAGGCCGGTCCCACTGGAGGGAGTAGGTGCCAGCATAGGCAGCCAGGAAAAGGGCATTAGGGAAGAGGGATATCGGCGTGGCCTTGGGCAGGTCACTTGTATATTGGATTTTTCTTATCTGAAAAAGAATAGTCATACCAACAGGGTTCTGGAGAATAAATGAGTCCAAGTGCTTACCTCTTTATGTGTTAGGGGTTATGGCTCTTCACCCTGATGTGTTCTGGTAGAGAATAAATCACACAGTTTGTAACACGTTTACTCCTAAGTACATGCTGTGTTATTCTAATCAGATGAATGGATTGGGTTTATTTTTGTTATTCTCTTGTTTTTTAATATTTTATTTATATTTTTTTGTGTGTTTTGCCTGCATGAATGTAAGTACACCAGGTGCCTGCAGTGCTCACAGAGGCCAAAAGAGAGCATCAGATCCCTTGGAACTAGAATTGTAGTTATTAGTTACCATGTGGGTGCTTTCTAGAAACTGAGCCCCAGTCCTCTGCAAGTGCTCCTAACAGCTGAGCCATGTCTCCAACCCATGACTTTTTAAAAAAGTATTTTATTTATTTATATGTGTATGAGTGTTATGCCTGCATTTAAGTAAGTGCACCTCTGCCATGCAATGCTTGAGGAGGACAGAAGAGGCTGGTGGATCCCCTGGAACTGGAGTCAGGACAGTTGTTAGCTGCCATGTGGGTGCTTGGATTCGAACCCGGGTCTTTTGCAAGAACAGTCAGTTCTTAACCGCTGAGCCATCTCTCCAGCCCCCATGACTTTTTAAAAAAATATTTTGCTACTTTTATGTGTATGCGTGTTTTTGCCTGCATGTATGTAAGTGCGCCCATGTCATTACAAGGCTTTGGGAGGTCAGAAGATGGTGTCGGATCCCCTGGAACTGGAGTTACAGACAGTTGTTAGCTGCCATGTGGGTGTTGGAAATTGACCCAGTCCTCCATAGAGCAGCCAGTGCTTTTAACCTCTGAGCATCTCTCTAGCCTCCCCGGCTCCCCTTTTTAGTGGCTACTATGCCTGAACAGCACAATACTCAGTAGTGGTGGTGAAATCAATTTAGGAGCTGGACACTGACATTTTAAAAACTATAGAGTGTACAGGGGCTAGAAAGATGGCTCAGGGCTTAAGAACACTGGGTGTTCTTGCAGAAGACCCGGGTTCAAATCCCAGCACCCATATGGTAACTAAGAACTGAACCTAACTCCAATCCCAGGGGATCCGACAGCCTCTTCTGTCCTCCATGGGCATTGCACGACACGGGTACACTTATCTACATGCAGGCAATACACTCATACTCATAATTTAAAAAATTAAAAAATAAAACTATAGAGCGTACAAGGCCCCAAGTTTGAGCCTCAGTAGTTCACCTCTACATCTGTGTCTGTGTATTAGAGGTTAGAAAAACAATGGGATGAGAACAGTGTTTCACCAAGCACTATTCCTCAAACTCCTGCCCCCATGGTGTTTCAAATAGTGTCTCATGAAACCCAGGCTCAAACTCACTGTTTAGCCTGGCCTTGAGCTCCTGATCTGTACCATTTCCCAGTGCTGGGATCATAGACATGCTATCACACTCAGCTTGAGACTTGCTGTTTTTGAGACAGGGTCTCACATGTTGTCCAGGCTTGTCTCTGACTCCTGGACTCGAGCTTAACTGCACTGCTTCAGCTTCTGGGGGGAGAAGGGAGGATGGGCACACCCCCTCCCTCCAAATTCCCATGCTGTTATTTACATTAAGCCAAGTATCATTTGTGGGTTGGGAGATAGCTCTCAGTGGTAGAGCTCTTGCCTAACATGTGTGATGTCTTGGGTTCTATCCCCAGTTAATGACACACACACACACACACACAAAAAAAAAAACACACACAATGTAAGATAAAATAAATCATGAGCAGGGCATGGTGGCACATGCCTTTAATCTCAGCACTCAGGAGGTGAGGCAGTAAG
>NW_008344843.1:183466-210311 GCF_000622305.1 Nannospalax galili | reverse complement strand
ATATACCTAATGTTTTTTGTGTTGTGGCCAGAAGTATAAATAAATATTTGTATACCGTTTGGGGAGGCAAGGTTTTTGGGGGTGATTTTTGATTTGTATTTGTTTTTTGGAGACAGGGTTTCCCTGTAGCCACAGCTGGCCTGGAACTTACTATGTAGACCAGGTTGACCTCAGTCTCAGAGAGCCACCTGCCTCTGCCTCCCGAGTACTGGGATTATATGTATATGCCATCCTGTCTGGCTCAAAGTTTATTTTTCATGAGTAGTGCTGGGTGTTGAACCCACAGCCTCACATAGGCTAGGCAGACATTCTACCACTGAGATATGCCTGCTTCCCCCACACTACCCTTCACATGCTTCAGAACCTTTGATAGAAGAACACTGCCCCCACAGCTACCCAGCTTCACCTACACTTCCTGTTTCTCTCTGATATGTAGACAAACCAGTGATGGGGGTGATGAGGCGATGACATCGTTTCTTCCCCAGATCATGGAGGACACCCAGGCTGTTTGCTGGGACGATGATGATGATGAGGAGGAGGACAAGAAGCAGCAAGAGGGGACAGAAGGATCCAGGGAACCCCTGCAGTGTAAACTGGAGCCTGTAGGGCAGCTGCACATCTTCAGCAGTACCCATGGACCAGAAACAGGTCAGGAGACATTGAGAGCTGAATTATCGCTGCTTTCTCATAGAATCTGGTAGTCGGAGGGTTGATAGAACGTTAATGTGTCTCAAAGAAGGCCTGAAAAATTGTTCTAGTAGGACTATATAGAAGGCTGTTTGAGTTGATTGCTCCAGGCTAGTACCCTATATTTACTAGGAGTGATTTTCTATTGGCAGGGGAAAAGGAAGATTCAAATAAAAATGCAATGTGAGTGGGGCGGTGGTCACACCTTTAACCCAGAACTCTGGAGGCAGAGGCATGCAGATCTTGAGTTCCAGACCAGCCAGGGCCACATAGTGAGACCCTGTCTCAAAAAAACAAACAACCCTGCAGATGGGTCATGGTGGTAGTGGCAGGACAGTGTAACTTAATGCGACTGAATTGTACACTTAGAATGATTAAGATGGTTCAATTTTTATTACATTCTATTTAATTACAACAAAAACATCTACAGCACATTCCTGTAATCCCAGCAATCAGGAGATAAAAGCAGGAGGATCTAATGTTTGAGGACAGCCTGGCCCACATAGTAAGTTTGAAACCAGCCTGGGTGACATAGTGAGACCCTGACTCAAAACAAGGGCTGAGAATGTAGCTCAGGGGAAGAGTGCTTGCCTAGCATGCCTGAGGCGCTGGGTTCAAGTCTCAGCACTGAAAAAAAAACCGTGAGTGGATTGAATACTACAGATGAATAAAGTATTGTAAATAATCTTCCTTGCCTGTATAACCTCAGGCTTTTTATTTATTTAATGCCCGTTAAGGGCTTTGAGTGAGTAGTAGGGTACCTAACTAGAACATCTTCAGGCTGGGACTCTGGCTCTGACAACCTGTCTCCTCTCTGGTCCTTAGATTTCCCACTCTACCTTGGCAAGAATGTGGTCGGCCGAAACCCTGACTGCTCTGTGGTCCTGCCTTTTCCATCCATCTCCAGATGCCACGCGGAGATTAAAATTTCAGCTTGGGACAAGGCACCTCTTCTCCAGGATTGTGGGAGCCTCAATGGTACTCACATTATCAGGCCTCCTAAGGCCCTAGGCCGTGGGGTGAGCCATCGTCTGAGAGACCAGGAATTTTTTCTGTTTGCCAACTTGCCCTGCCAGTACCGTCACCTAAATGTCCCGCTGCACTTGGTCTCCCGGGGCCCTCTCCTCATAGAGGAGACCCCCAGACTACAGGGAAGATCCCAGTCTTCCAGGGTTCTGTTGGCGGAGGACTCAGACGAGGAAAGGAGTAAGTTTGTGCTTTGGATGGGTGGGTGAAGAGACAGGGATGATGTGTGTAAAATGGTCAACTTATTCCTTTCTGTTCTTACCAGGTTTTCCTTCAGGAAGGCGTGTGGTAAATGGATCAAGGACCGTGTCCTCCCCTACAGCAACAGTAGTTCCAGAAAGGTGAGTACCAAAGGGCCAGACACCTGAATCTTCTGCTTTTGTCTTTTGAGACAAGGTCTCTAGTCAGGGCTGACCTCAGGCTCATGGAGTGCTGGGATTATAGGCATGAGCCACCATGCCCAGATTTAGATACCTGAGCTTTTAAAAGAAGGAAGAGCAGGAGCGGTGGTACATACCTTTAATCCTGGCACTTAGGAGCCAGCCTGGTCTACATAGCAAGATCCATACCAGTTGGGGCTACAGGGAGACCCTGTCTCAGAAGGAAAAAGGCAGAAGACCAGGGCCTAAAAGGTCACTTTCTTAAGAGAGGGTGTCTTGGAAGGTGGGACTGCAGGACTGCACATGATTATTGACTAGCTGAATTAAGTTAGGATGAGCACCTCTGATGTACTCAGTGGAGAGGGGAAAGCACCTCCACCTGTGTCTGTCCTCAGTGAGCTCAAACCTGAGTGGTCCCTATCCAGGAAGTACATGCTCTAGATTGTCTCTCTTCACAGTGATGAAGAGGGGCCTTCTCCAGATGTCTCTGGGTCATGTTTGGCCTTCAAGATGGACAGTGACACAGAGGAAGAACTAGGTCAGCAATCAGGAGTCGGGGCGGCCCCTGCAGAGGCGGGAAGGGCAACAGGCATCCAGCTGGTAAACATTCAGCCTACCAAGCAGAGGTCCAAAGACACAAAAGTCAAGAGGAAGGCAGGCAGCGGTGTGGCTGTTGGTTCCATCCTGGAGAGGTGCTCCCATCTTGGGCAGGACAGTGACACAGATGTGGATGAAGAGCACCAGCCTTCTGGCTTTGTGGACAGTGATACGGATGTGGAACAGATCCCTGCCACCCCAGTTGTAGTTCCTGTGAGGAAGAGGCTGGCCCTGCATGGAGTCAGTACCAGGGGTCCTGGAGCATCCGCTGTGGCACATCTACAGGACAGCCCAGCTGGTGGTGTCAGGGACATGGAGGAGGGTGCGGCCCCTCACGCCAGTACTTTGGAGAGAAGCCACATCACTGTGGTGATCAGCAGCGACACAGATGATGAGGAAGCAGCCTCAGTGGCACTCACCTTGGCCCATCTGAAAGGGAGCAGTGCTGGAGCTGCTTCGTGGAGCAGAGATCCAGCTGTGGGGGAGGCCCAGCTGCAGGTCCTGCAGCAAAGCCAAAGTGCCTCTGGCAGAGACAGTGACACAGACGTGGAAGACGAGGGACCGCCAGGGTGCAAGAAAGAGACTGTCCCCAACCACCCCGTGGACAGAGGTGGGGCCCCTGTCTTAACACACACATTCAAAAGAGAGCCGGCATCCCCATAGGCCCAGTGATATAGATAAGGATGTGGATGTGAGCATCCCTGGGAGCCAACTAGAGAACACCCAGGCCTCCTTGGCCATGATAGGCAACCATGCAGAAATGGAGGAGGAAGTCCAACCAGGGCGAGCTGTCCCTCTAGGAGAGAAGTACCAGGTGCCTGTGGAGGGGACACACCAAACAGATGTGGGAGCCGAGAAGGTGCCTCTAGAGGAAGCCAGGCCTCCTGGGAAGGACTGGAAAACAGATGTGGCGAAAGGCCTGTTCTCAGTAGTGGCAGGTATAAGAAACAGCTTCCAGCAGCAGGGGATGCTCGGACAGAGTGGGCTCCAGCTGTTCTTGAGCAGGAGAGTACTCTTCAGGAGGGGGCACAAGGCAGGTCACCTGTGGCACCAGTAGAGCAGGTGGTGGTGTACACAGGCACTCCAGGGGAACCTACCCAGCCACAGAGAGGGGGAACCCAGACCCCCACAGGAAGGGAGAGAGAAGCACATGTGGGGGGGACTAAGAACTGCACAGACCACTGTGATGGTAAGTGCTGCCCTCTGCTCCATCTTGACCCTTGAAGTAAACTGGCTGGCTGTAAGGGTTAGGGAGAGATGTAGAGGTAAAGCAGGAGCTAAGGGTCAGATACTGTTTTTTAGTTATCTATTCTGTACCCATCCCCACCAGATTCTGAAGATCTGTGCCTTCCAGAGACCCAGTGCTTTGTGAAGAGGGAGAGGGAGAGCCCAGAAGGTGAAGATACTGGGTTGTCTGAATCCTGGTGTTGGTGTGGTTTGGGCAGTTAGACTGGTGGTCTTTGAAGGGTGTAAAGGCCAGGCCAGTGTGGGCAGGGCAGGAGGCGGGGAAGAGACCCTGGGGACTCTGCAGGGAAGCTGGCTCTAGCCGTCTCTTCTTGTGCAGCAGTCCCGAGCTTGGAAGATGAGCCAACCCAAGCCTTCCTGTACGTTCTCCCCCAGGAGCTTGACAGTTCCCACTGCAGGTTGCGGACTCCAGGTACAAGAAGTTGTCTTTAACCCCATCTGTGCATCTTGCTTTTTGTTTTGTTTTGTTTTCTTATTTTTAAGTACACGAGTGTTTTGCCTGTAAGTGCACCACATGTGTTCAGTGCCCACGGAGGCCAGAAGTGGGCATTGGATCCCTTGGAACTGGAGTTACAGGCAATTGTTAGCTGCCATGTGGGTACTGGGAATCAAACCAGTACCCACACGGTCCTATGTAAGAGCAGCTGGTGCTCTTAACCACTGAGCCGTCTCTCCAGCCCCAGCATCTTGTTTTTGAGACAAAGAGGAGCTTACATGGTCCAAACTGGCTTCACACCTTGAACTTCTGACCCTTTCCCTCTGGCTCCAAGGCTGGGATTATAGGTGTGTGCCACCACACCAAGCTTTTACGGAGCTATGGTTCATGAGTGCGGCGAGCACACTACCAACTGACTGCCCCAGCCTTACCTTTTGTATTCTTCTGCTATGTTGTTGACGTTTCTCCATTGCATCAGGGAAAATGGATCCCAGACAGGGTGACACGCACTTGTAATTCCAACACTTGGGAGGCAGAGGCAGGAGGATCAGGAGCTCGTGGTCACCCTTGGCTGTGTAGCAAGTTGGAGGCCATCCTGGGCTACATGAAACCTTGTCTCAAAAAAACCAAAATGGGCTTGAGAGATGGCTTGGCAGTTAAGAGCACTTCTTGATCTTCAGTGGACCCAGGTTGGGTTCCAGCCCCATCATCAGGCAGCTCACAACCACCTGTAACTCCCATTCCATGGAATCTAGTGTGTCCCCACATACACACATACTAAAACTTAAATTAAAAAATAAAGCATGGGCCCTGCCTTCCATTGAGTGCCTAGGCCTGAGCATGGATCACATGGTTCCTGTAGGCATGGGGGCTGTCCTGGAGCACATGCACCCTGTGACAGCTCATAGGGCTACTGTCCTGGATCCCATGGTGCGACGTTCTGGAGCACATGGCCTGAATGGGCCCTACCTTGGGCCTGGCCCATGGGTGGTGCTGGAGGTGCTAGCTTCTCACCTCACTGAGATGGAATGGGGATCTTGGAGGAAACTTTCTGGGTTCCTTTGGCAGAGCTAGCACAATGTTCCTGGAATAGCCAGGAAGTCCTGCCAGAGAGTCTGCGAACTCTCCCATTTTATTTTACGTGGAAGATGCTAAGGGACAAATTCACCAAATGTGGCCATATCTTGTGCTGTGTGCCAATAAGACAGAACAGAAAGGGGCTTGGTATGAAGTCTTGCGTCCCAGAGGTGGCCAGAAGCCTGCTGGGTGAATGGCCCTAAGCTGTGGCCAAGAGACAGATGTTTGAATCAACAGAAACACTTAAAACAGTCGGTTTTTTGTTTTGTTTTGTTTTGTTTTTTTGAGACAGGGTCTCCCTATAATTCCAGCTGGCCTGGACCTCACTACATAGGCAAGGCTGGCTCCATCTCACAGAGATCCACCTGCCTGTGCCTCCCTGGTGCTGGGATTAGAGGTGTGACCACCATGCCAGACCCAGCCCTGGCTTTTAAAGAAGCTCCTAAAGCAGCCTTAATTTAAGAGTATGATCTTCCTGGCAGTGTTAAGTGTTACAGCTGCCACCTTTATTCCGGCTTCCCTTTGATGGTCTGTTAGGTATTTATGACTCCTCTTGACTCTTGGCCTCATTGCCTTTTTACCTACTCACTGCTTCTTCCTCTCTGATACTAGGTCCAGGTGCCTTGGGTGTGCCTTGGGAAGACTTGGCTACACAGCCATTTGATCCGAGTGAATTTGATGCTGAGCCCCAGCCCACTGCCATTCACCCTGAAGTTCATGGATCTCTACCTAGGGCACCACCACAACACCCAAATCTGGTTTATACCAGCCAAGTTCACACAGAGCCATTGGGGATTCAAGGCAGCGAGATGCAGACTATGGAGAAAGCCATGGGTATACCAAAGGAAACAGTAGAGAGGGTGACCCCTGGCAGAGGGCCACCGGAGAGGGAAATGAGGGAAAGACCACCAGATACGGAGCAAGAACATGTGATGGGAGAAGAACTAACTTGGGGGACAGAGGACAGGTTGCAGAAGCAGGTGTTCACTGGAGACAGACAGACACAAGAGTCTGACAGGGTGAAGAGTGGGAATCCTGAAGGGGATAGGGAGAGCATGAAGGTAGAAACAGAGACGGCCAAAGACCAGCAAGAGGGAGAGGGACCAGGACCGGAGAGAAAGGGGAAGCCAGCTGGGCCAGAAAGGACCCTGGCTAGAAGGCCAACGATGGAAAGGAGTCATGATCAAGAAGGGCAGGTTACCAGTCCAACGCCAGAGCCTGAAGTTGGGGCAGAGGAACTTGAGGGACTTGCTTCAACCCTGGTAGTTTCTGGGAGCCAGGGAGATGGAGGAAAGGGAGACCCTGTGAGCCCTGGGAGGAAGCAGAGAGGTAAGTGAGGGCAGGGGACCCACGGTGGTACCCAGTCTCCATGGTAATTGGTCCTTGAGCCTCAGACTGCACAGAACTCAGCCATCTCTTTCCTTTCTTACTAGGCCAGTTAAGTTGCAAGATGCCATCTGCTGCTAAGAAGGTGAGAATTGCCTTCTTATCCTGCCCCCTCCACACACAGGTCACACCCCATCCCCAGCAGCTCCTTTGCCCAGCCTTACTCTACTGTTTCTTTGCCTGTGTTCCCTCTGTGTGTATTGGTGCATTTGGGGCGGGGGGGGGCACACATGTTCTCGGTTCCCCCTCCACTTTTGGGGAGGGTGGTGACAGAGTCTCTTGCTGGCTTTGAATTTGCCAAGTAGACTAGGCTGACTGGCCAGAAAGCTCTGGGGATCCCCTTGTCCCCCCCTTCCTAGCACTAGGATTGCAGGCCTGTACCACCATGCCTGGCTCAGGGATCACAGTCCTTGGGTCCCAATGCTGTTCTTCAGCACCCCTGTACCCTGCCAGCCATTGTTCCCAAGTGGGAACTCCCTCTGTCTGACTCAGAAAAGAAGTCTGTTTTTTCTCTCTTTGGCCCACCATGCTATTAGTGACCAACACCCACCACCTGTGGAGAACACTGCCTGGGGTTATAGAGAGAGGGCCCTTGCCCTGTGTGAAAGAGACTGCTTCCTCCTCAGGGAGTTCCCAGCCTAATAGAAGAGAGGTCACAGAGCAGTGCCAGTGAGCACACTGCAGCCGTAAATAGGCTCAGAGCCAGGCGTGGTGGCCAATGCCAGTAATCCTAGCATTCGGAAGGTAGAGGCTGGCTAAGGCTATACCAAAAGCCTTCCTCAAAAAACTCCAGACCAGTTCCCACCTGTTTCTCTTACTGCTTTTCTTCACTTTGCCTCTTTCTCCTCAGGGTTGTCGAGAATCCCCAGCTCCACGCCTGCTTCCTACGGTGCCTGGCACCTCAGCCCCACCCCAGAGTACCTCTCAGATCCAAAAGCATTCTGCACCTCAGCCTTTGATTTCTCCCTCTTCCCCTTCTGAGCAGCACCTTTGTGAGACTCCTCACATAAAGCCTAATGTTGGGTCCCGGCGGTCCTCCAGGATAACCTCTCCACCTTCCTCTGCTGCCTCACCCACAGACCAGCCTGCTGCCCCTAGGCCCATATCTCGGGCCACTAGGGGCAGAGCAACTAGGTTCTCCATCAGGACCCCAGAACCAATTGTTCCCACAAACTCTGAGCTCCAGCTTCCTGCCTCCACAGACCAGCCTGTCATCCCCAAACCTCCATCTTGGAGGGTTACTAGGGGCAGGACAAGTAGGTCCTCTGTTAAGACTCCTGAGCCAGTTATCCCCACAGGTCCCGAAATCCAGCCTCCCATGTCCATAGACCAGCCTGTCACCCCTAACCTTATATTTTGCAGTACTCGGGGCAGGCCAAGTAAGTCCTTTGTTAAGACCCCAGAACCACTTGTCTCCTTTGACCCCAAACTCCAGCCTCCCACCTCCACAGACCAAACTGCCATTCCCAAATCCACATCTCGGGTCACTCGGGTCAGGACAAATAGGTCCTCTGCTAAGACTCTGGAGCCAGTTGTACCCATAGGTCCTGAGCTTCAGCCTCCCACCAGCACAAACCAGCCTGTCACCCCAAACCTCACATCTCAGAGTACTCGGGGCAGGCCAAGTAAGTCCTCTATTGAGACTCCTGAACCAGATGTTCCCACAGCCCCTGAATTCCAACCTCCTATCCCCATAGGCCAGCCTGTCATCCCTGAGGCCACAGGTCAGAGCAGGACACTAAAGTCTTCATCCCTAAATACTGCCCCCGTCTCCACCCCCACTGAACAGCCCCCTGTCGCCACAGCCAAGCCTGCTCCCCTGGACCCTGTTGCTCAGGTCAGTCATGGCAGGAAGCGGAGGGCTGCTGGAAAGCAGGGCTCCCACACAGTTCCCATCAGCCGCAAGCCTTGCTCCATACTCTCTGAACCTGAGTCCCAGCCCTCAACCCAGCAAAGCTTGGGAGCCAAGCCCCTTGCAGCCACTCCTGAGCCTGCTGGTCCCCAGCTTCCTGAGACCCTGACTCACGCTCAAGCTGCCCTGATCCAGAACCAAACAGCAGTGCTCACTCCAGAGCTCAAGCCTGAGGCCTCAGAAATCCTCAAGAGACTTTCCACTACCACAGACTCACTACCACTTCAAAAACATCCCCGAAGAGAAGTCTCCCAGAAAACTCTGTTCCCCAAGGAAGAAGATGTGGGCAAGTTGTCCATTAAAGAAGAGGTGTCGATTAAGGAAGAGGTGAGAGGAAAGCTGGGGACCCCATTTAGGAACTAGAGCTGCAGGGCTCAGAAACATCTACCCAGGTATTTTTCAGCCTCAGGATCAAGCAATTCCAGAGCCAGGGAAGAGAAAGCGGGACCATGGAGAGGACGAACTCCAGGGGACCTCGAATCGCAGCCTCCGAAGGACCAAACCTAACCAAGAAGCAGAAGCCCCCAAAGTAGGAGAAGGGGTTTGGTGGGAAGGCAGGAGGAGGCCTGGGGATTGAGAGATGGGCCCTGCTGGTATGGGTTGCTGTGACTGTCGTACCCCTCCTCCACCCCAGGTGCTCTTCACTGGCGTCGTGGACTCTCGTGGGGAGCGGACTGTGCTATCTCTGGGAGGCAGTGTGGCCAGCTCAGTGAATGAGGCCTCTTACCTGGTCACTGATCGCATCCGAAGGACAGTCAAGTTCTTGTGTGCCCTGGGCAGGGGGATCCCCATCCTCTCTCTGAACTGGCTGTATCAGGTAAGAGGTCAGAAGACCATAAATGGCAGAGACTGCTCAGCTAGCTCCAAGGAAGTGGTGGGAGGAAAGGAGATGAAGAGAGGTGAGTGTTGTAAGGCACAGGGCTTCTTGGGAGAGGACGATAAGGACCAGGGTCACTCTGTGGTAGGACACTTGCCTAGCATGCTTGAAGAATTGGGGTCAATCCCCAGCACTGCAAAATAAGAAAGATAGGATAAGTTCTGTGTCGATGCTTAGCAGCTGTGCTGGCAGGGAGGGGCTGGGCCCAGTGCTGACTGCTTCTTCCCGTAGTCTCGAAAGGCTGGTTACTTCTTGCCCCCTGATGAATACTTGGTGACTGATGCTGAGCAGGAAAAGAACTTTAACTTCAGCCTTCGGGACTCCCTGAACCGGGCTCAGGAGCAAAGACTACTGCAGGTGCGAGGCTGTCTTCTGTACTACGCTTCATGTCGACCCCTGTCCCCTCCTCGGGAGGTTTCCGGTGGTCCTTGGCCTCAGTGTAGACATCTGCTGTCTCTACTACTACTCTCTAGGGCTATGAGATTCATGTGACCCCCGGAGTGCAGCCACCCCCACCTCAGATGGGAGAGATCATCAACTCCTGTGGAGGCACAGTCCTGCCCAGCATGCCCCGCTCCTACAAGGTATGACTGGTGTAGCTGAGCCTGGCGAGGGAGCAGCCAGACCGGTGGTGGGAAAGAAGGGGTTGGGGAAAGGGCTAAAAATGAGGGAAGAAAGTGCTGACTTGGTGTCAGGGTTCATGTGGTACCTGGGGCAAGTTGTGGGAGTCAGTTCTCACCTTCCGCCTTGTGGGTCTTGAACTCAAGTTGTCCGAATGGCTTGGTAGCAAGCACTTATCCACTCACCCATCTCCTTAGCCCTTAGTTATGTTTGGTAATTTAAATCTTTTCAAGTAGACTGGTGTGGTGCTGCACACTGGTAATCCCAGCACTTGGGAGGTGGAGGTAGAAGATGGGTAAGATCAAGGTCATCCCCAGCAGAACAGCACATTTGAGGCCAGCCTGGACTACATGAGATCCTGTCTCAGTACACACATGCACTGACCTAAAGCTGTTCATCCACATCCACCTGTTTCAGTTACGCCAGCTCTAGTCTGTCTGTCCTTCTGTTCTTTCTTAACTCCAGCCTGGGCTCAGTCCTCTGCAGTCCTCTGCCTACCAGTGCTGAACCATGGTGCCTGGCCTTTCTTCGGTTCTTGCTGAAGATTTTTTGTTTTCTGTTTGTTTGTTTTGGTTTTTTAGACAGTCTCACTCATTATGTAGCCCCAGCTGGCCTAGAACTCCCTCCCTATGTAGACCAGGCTAGCCCCAAACAGAGATCCACCTGCTTCTGCTCCTGAGTACTGGGATTAAGGGTGCACCTCTATACCTGATTTTCATATGTGTGGTTTTTTTTGTTTGTTTGTTGTTTTTGTGTTTTTTTTTTTTGATGTGTATGAGTGCTTTGCCCTCATTTATGTATGTGCACTTTGTGTCTGCCTGGTGCCTGAAGATGCCAGAGAAGGCAGATCCCCTGGAACTGGAGTTGCACACAGTTGTGAATCGCCATGTGGGTGCTGGGAACTGAACCTAGGTTCACTGGAAGAGCAGCCAGTGGTCTTAACGGCTGAGCCATCTCTCCAGCCCCAAGACCTTGTCTTAAAACAATAAAAACTTAAAAAACATATTTCCACCCTCCCACATAATTGAATCTTTGATTCTTCAATACCTGATCTTTAAAAGATATGCACCTTTTCTTAAATATTCACAGTATCATTACTGATCTCCAACAAAAGTAACACTTTTTTCACAAATCAAATTTTCCAGTTACCTGAAACATCTTTTTTGTTTGGTTTTGTTTGAGACAGGGTCATATTATATAGCCCAGGCTATCCTCTCGACCCAGCCTCCTAAGTGCTGTAATTATAGGCCTTTGCTACCATACCCAGACAAAACCTGTCTCTTTGTTTTGAGACACTCATTATATAGCCCCAGCTGGCCTGGAACTCACAGAGATCCTCTAGCCTCTGCCTCCCTAGTGCTGGGATTAAAGGCGTGCGGCACCACACCCAGCTGAAAGATGTCTTTTTACGATTGTGTGCAGAATTTTGCCAAGCAAGGTGGTACGTGCCTGTAGGACTGCATACTTGTAGTACCATCTACTCAGGAGGTTGGGACAAGAGGACCCCTTGAACCATACAGGGATATACACAGGAAGGACCCACCACTTTTTTTTTTTTTTTTTTTTTTTTTTGTCTTTTTGAAGCAGGGGTTCCCTGTAGCCCCAGCTATCCTGGAACTCATTATATAGACCAGGCTGGCCTTGAACTCACAGAGATTGGCCTACCTCTGCCTCCCACGTGGTGGGACTACAGGCGTGCACCACTATGCCGGGTTAACAGAATCCACCATATCTTAAAAACAAAAAGCTATGGGTGTGGTGGCCCCATCTCAATCCTAGTACTTCTCAGGAGCCAGAGGCAGGTACAGCTCTGAGTTTGAGGCTAGCCTGGACTGTATAATGAGTTCCAGGCCAGCCAGAGCTACATAGTGAGACCCTGTCACACACACAAAAACCAAACAAACAAAAAGCCAAGATTCCTATAAAGCCCACACATTTTCTGTATTTCCTGATTCTGTTGCTGGGGTGCCCCTGACCCCAGCCCTACCCCGTAGCCTTGTGTTTTTGCAACATTGACCTGACAGACTAGGCCAGTCTTCCTGGAGAATGTTTCCCAGGCAGGGTTTTCATGTGTGCTCTCTTGTTTGTATCTTTTTTTTTGGTCTTTTTGAGACAAGGTCTCCCTGTACAAATCTTAGTTTTAAAAGCTGAGGTAGGTGCTAGAGTGGGCGCTGCTGTAGTGTAACAGACCTGTAATCCCAGAACTCAGGAGGTGGAGACAAGAGGACCAGAAGTTCAAGGTCATCCTTAGCGACATGATAACTTTCAAGCTAGCTTGGGTTACAGCAAATCCTTTCTCAAAAAGAAAAAAAATACTGAGACAAGCTCGGGTTGACCGTTAGTGAAGAAGATGTGACGGCAGATGAATGCTCCGACCGAGACTAGGTCCTGCTTCCTGTTAAGATCTGTTCCCTCACTGACCTGAGTCTGGTTAGTGAGTCCTACATGTTCCGAGGGTTCCTTTTCTCTCCTGACTGTCTTTCGATCTCTTCCAGCCTCACCGCGTTGTCATAACATGCGCCCAAGACTTACCTCGCTGCACCACCCCATCTCGGCTGGGGGTGCCCCTTGTCTCTTCTGAGTTCCTGCTGACTGGAGTGCTGAGGCAGGAAGCCACACCAGAAGCGTTTGTCCTCTCCAGTTTGGAAACACTACCCACCGGAAAACACACGGACACACACAGAGACACAACACACACACAGACATAACACACACCACCCACCTGAAAACACAGACACACACACAGACACACACACACACACACACACACACACACACACACACACAGCTTCAGAAAAGAACTGGAATGTTTGGGAACATGGATAAGGCCAGAAAGATAAGAAAGGTTTTCTCCTTAGATGGCCATCTTTTTTTTTTTTTTTTTTTTTTTTTTTTTTTGTCTTTGAGACGGTCTCCCTAGACGGCCCAGCACTTGAACTTGCTAACCCAAGCTGTGGGTGTAGCTCGGTGGCAAAGCTCTTGCCTAGCACCAGTGAGAAATGCCCAGGTTCTGCCCCAGCACAGGCAGGCTCATATGCAGCCACACTAGTGACCTGCTGTTCACAGCCCAGCATCCTGCCTCCCATTTGGAAGCTATTGCTTCCTCTTTTTCTTCCTGAGATTCTTATCCTCAAAGGAAGTGAGGCGCTTTCAGGGATGCCTGAGAGAGATGATGAGAGGGTGGTTATGGAATGTATTTTCCTGGCCTGCCTCACCTGCTTGGAAACATCCTTTAGCTGTGACTTAGAGCAAGTGTCTGTACTTTCCTGGCCTGCCTTCCCAGTATTTGTAGAATGAGGCCTTTGGTTGATCTCCGTGGTAATACTCACCCTGTACCTTATGGTCAATGTCTGGTGTTTAAAACACAAAAGAGCCGGGTATGGTGGTACACACCTCTAATCTCAGCACTCGGGAGGCAGAGGCAGGCAGATTTCTGTGAGTTCCAGGCCAGCTGGGACTACAGGGAGGCCCTGTCTCAAAAAGAGAAAGAAAAAGTTAAATGGTACAGGGGCAAACACCTGTGACACCAGCACACAGGAGGTTGAGGCAGGGAGATGACAGGTTCCAGGGCAGCCTGGGCTACAGAGTGAAAAAGAGAAGGAAAAAGTGATAGGGTTCCTGTGGGACCCAACAATATTGCTGTCAGTTCTGGGCCCAGGAGAAACATTTAAGCAAGTGCATGGCCAGGCCTGGTAGTGCAGGCCTATAACCCCAGCAGTTGGAGGTAGAGAAAGGGTCAGGAGTTCAAGGTCAGCTTTGGCTACATAGCAAATTGGAGACCAGCCTGGCTTACATGAGACCCTGTGCCAAAAAAAGAAGCAAGCACTTGACATAAATGTTTATGTCACCACCACCCCTCTCCCCAGTGCTGTGGATTGAACCTAGGGCCTAATGCATGCTAGGCAAACTGAGCCTTATCACCAGCCTCTCATCAGTTTTCAAAATAGCCAAAAAGATAGACATCCTGCAGGTGTTCAGCAAGGGTGGATATATAAGCAAATATGTGCGCAGAAAGGGATATTGTTCAGCATAAAGCAATGGGGAGCCAAGACCACCAGCATAACAGTTTCTGAATAAGTATCAAAAATATTTCCTAAGTAAAAGCCAGACAGAGGACATGCATGATTCCACTTAGTGAGCTGTAAATGGGTGAGAATCGAGAGCAGATGGGCAATTGGGGGTTAACTGGGAGCAGGGCAGGGGTTGCTGCGTGGAGGTTAACTGGGAGGTGGAGATGTCTTGGAACCAACAAGAGGGAGTGGTCGTACATTCTGCAGAGTACAATATGCCACTGTATTGAATGTCTCTTAAGTGGTTGGTTTTCTGCTGTTTGAATTTCACTTCAATAAAAATACTCGCAGCTGCTTACTTTGTGTACTTCTCTGCAGCAAATTATGTGTATGTAAGCTTAGAAAACTGTCTCCGTGTTGTAGATAGTGTTAGCTCTGTGCAGCACTTCCTCTGCTGGTGATGGGTTTCAAACCTAGAGCCTTACTCATGTTAGGCAAGTACTCTGTTACCCACCTATGCCCCAGCTGTGTGCTGGGTCTTTTTGGTTTGGTTTCTGGAGATCCTGGGGTTGAACCTAGGAATTCATGCATGCTATCTGGCCAGATGCTTTGCCATGGAACTATATTCCCAGCCCTTTGTTCATTGTGTAAATACATGTGGAGTGTGTACTCGTGTTCATATATATGGAGGCTAGAAGGCAACCTTGGGTGTCACTCTTGAGGAGCAGTTCACCTTGTTTTTCCTTGAGACAGAAATCTCTGGAACCTGGGGCTCACTGATCAGGCCATGCTGGCCAGCCAAGGAATCACAGGCATCTGTCTATTGACTGCCCCAGGGCCGGGATTATGAGTTTAGGACCAAGGGAAACCACAGAGCTTAGTGCCATGCCTTGGTACCCACCCAGAAGCTCTTCTGGGACCGCCATCGGCTCAGGATGAGCTGACCCTAGCTGTGGTTCCATGCTGTAATACCTGCACTTGAACATGGAGGCAGGAGGTTCAGTTCAAGACCATCCTTGGCCACAGCATAGCAGGTTCCAGGCCAGCCTGGGCTACATGAGACTTTTTGAAGACGAGTGGAGAGAGCAGGTATGGAGAGCTTCCTTCAAATCCACTACTGTGCTCATAGACGCTCCACTCAGATTGTTTCCCAGGCAGAAAGCAGGGTAGGGAAGGAATGTGTTGGGAGCGCTATGTAGAGCAGTGCGCAAAGCCTGGTCCAGAACCTGGAGAGGAGGGAAGAGGGGCCGGAGCCTGGAGGGTTGCTGAGACGCTGCCGCTTCCTGCTCTAGGGCAGCGTTATCTCCCTGACCCTCAGGAGTTCTATCTGTAGGCTGAGGGAGTTAGCGCGTGTCATCTGAGGCCCCGTGTACGCACAGCTATGGTGACTGAGTCCTTCACTACATTGCCTTTGGCCTTTTGAGGCCCAGTCTCCATAGTTGTCCATGCTAACTTCAAACTCTCCATCCTCCTGCACGGAGGGAGTCACCGTGCACGGCTCTACAGCATCATTAACCGAATCTATGTTGGGCGTGGCGGCTCCGCCCGTAACCCCACCCCTCGACTGGAAGGTCGAGAGGCTCCCACTTTCCAGGGGAGCCCTGGCCGCGCGGAGATTCGATCCACGCGCGCGGAGCCGCCGCCCTGACGACGCACGCCGGGGGTTCCAGGCTGGGACGCAGGGAGCGACCCGCCTGCGCGCCTGCACAGCGGCGGAGGCGGGGCCCGGGCGGGGCCTGCGGCCGCGGGAACCCCGAGCCCGCCCTCGGCGCGCCCCGCGCTCACCATGGCCCCCGCGCTGCTGCTGGTCCCCGCGGCCCTCGCCTCTTTCATCCTGGCCTTTGGCACCGGAGTGGAGTTCGTGCGCTTCACCTCCCTGCGGCCGCTGCTCGGAGGGATCCCGGAGTCCGGTGGTCGGGGTGAGCCGCGGGGATCCGGCCGAGCTGGAGTTGGGAGGAGGAGCCGCAGGAGCGAGGCGAGGGCGGGGCGTGGAGACAAATGACAGGGAGCTGGACCCGCCAAAGCTGTCGTGCCCAGCCGCTGCTGGCAAGGGGCTTGAGGGCTAATTCCGGAACTCCAGGATTAGCCCTTCACTGAGCTGGAGAGTGCAACACACTACAGTACTGCTTGAAAAAAGAGAACAGCTTTGTAAAGGGCACTAGGGAGCAGGAAAGGTTAAAAAGAGAGACCATTAGAAAACTACCCCTGAGGTGGCTTCCCCAGCCCTTCGTGTGTGTTGGTGTGTGCGTGTGCATGTATGTGTGTAATGTGTGTGTGCATGTACCTATGGGTGCATGGAGGCCAGAGGTCAACCTTGGATTTCCTTTCCACCTCGCTTTGTTTTGGTTGAGATAGGGTCTGGCTAACCTGGAACTCATAAGCAAACCAGGCTGGCCTGGAGCATTGATCCACCTATCTACCTCTCAAGTCAACTTGTATTCTGAGACAGGGTCTCTCACAGGGTGCCTTGGAGTTCACCAACTAGGCTAGACTGGCAGAATAGCAAGTCCCAGGAGTTCTCCCCCACCCTAGATGACAGGCACATACCACCATGCCCAGCCTTTTACATGGGTGTTGAGGATCAAATTGAGGTCCTCCTGCTTCTGTGATGCTTTACCAACTGAGCTATCCCTCCACCCTCCCACCTTGGTTTTAATGGCTGCCCCACCTACATTCTCCAAAGAATCTTCTCCCTCAGACCTTAAAGGAAGCCTAGGGAAAAGGGAAGACTGGAGGGTTGGGGAAGCGAACTGGGCACAGCCTGTGGGACAAGCATCAGGAGACATGGCCTTGGGTCCTGAGGGAAGATGAAGGGGGTGAGCATTGCAGCCATCTTTCTGATCTTTTGAACCTTTCTTCCCTCACCTTCCACAGAGGCCCGCCAAGGCTGGCTGGCTGCCCTGCAGGACCGCAGCATCCTCTCCTCCCTCGCTTGGGATCTGGGGCTCTTGCTACTGTTTGTGATGCAGCACAGCCTCATGGTGACTGAGAGAGTGAAGATGTGGACATCCCGGTACTTCGGGGTCCTTCAGAGGTCACTGTATGTGGCATGCACTGCCCTGGCCTTGCAGGTATGAGGTATTGACCGAGGGAGAGTTTGTGGGAGGGACAGCTACACTGGAGCCACATAAAATGTGTATGTAAGAGAATGGAGGATGGGAGGATGCTGACTGCAGCTTGTTCCTCCAAGGCACATACCCCACTGTCAGGGACGGTGCACCTGGTACCCAGCACAGAATGTACAGCCCCACTGTTGCAACTTTGTTCATGTTGTCCTGCCCTAGATCCCTCCTCAGTCCTCCCATCTTCCAATCCCCCTCCTGAGGTCTCAAGAGAAGATTTGCTTTCCACTTAGTTATCTTGTCTCCTTACTGGGTGCTTGGCATAGGCCACTTTGTATGCTACCCCCCCCCCATCCATTCTTCATGTAGACATGGGTCATCTTCGCTTTCTTGGGATCGAATCCAGAGCATTGCACGTTGTAAATATTTACTGGTGATGTGGGGGAAGAGCTGTAGATTACTCTGGGGCGGGGCAGCCTCTGGGTCTTGGTTTCTCATGAGTGGGCAGGGTAGACCACCAGGATTCCCCAGCCTCTCATCCTTTCTCAGCTGGTGATGCGGTACTGGGAGTCTGTTCCCACAGGCCCTGTGTTGTGGGAGGCTCGGACTGAGCCATGGGCCACCTGGGTGCCCCTCCTCTGTTTTGTGCTGCACGTCATTTCCTGGCTCCTCATCTTCAGCATCCTTCTGGTGTTTGACTACGCTGAGCTCATGGGCCTCAAACAGGTGAGGATGGAGCCCCTACCTGAGACCTGTCTGCCACACTCTCTCCTGCACAGTCCTATTGGATTTCTACCCCTTGCCTCCTTAGGATGGCCTTCCTTCCTCGTCCTCTCAAAGGCCAGCAACCATGGGTTTCCTGGGCCTGGGGAGGTTGCATAAACCAAAGACTCAGGTTGAGGTGGCATCTCAAAAGGAGTCCTGAGCCTAATCCTAAGCTGGTGTTGCCCGGAAAAGGACAAAAGCTGCTAAGTGAACAAGAAGGGGCTTGTCTTGATTCCAATGCTGTCTGTCTGGCCTCTCCTAGGTCTATTACCATGTGCTGGGGCTGGGTGAGCCGCTGGCCCTCAAGTCTCCACGGGCTCTAAGGCTCTTTTCCCACCTTCGCCACCCAGTGTGTGTGGAACTGCTGACCGTGCTGTGGGTAGTCCCCACTCTGGGCACCGATCGCCTCCTTCTCGCTCTCCTCCTCACCCTCTACCTGGGCTTGGCTCATGGGCTTGACCAGCAAGACCTCCACTACCTGCGTGCTCAGCTACAAAGAAAACTCCAGCTGCTTTCCAGGCCTCAGGATGGAGAGGCAGAGTGAGGAAGGAGCCGGCTCTGGTTCCCAGCCCTGTTCTTCCTTTCACCCCCAAGTTCAAAATCCTTTGGCATCCAGGTTCTGGCTGCTTCAGACCGGAGTCTGGAACCCAAGCATTGAAGGGAGCTGTCCCTTCTCCTGGGGAGACCTCATCCCAGGTGCAGCTCTACACTCTAAATTCAGTTTCAGCCACTAGGCTCCCCTTCTCATCCAGGAAAATGAGGTGCGGTGCGGACCCCGTCAGCCTTCTCATCATCTAGATCTAAGGCATGACACTCCCCTCAACCCTCTCACGGTCAGCCCTGGGCACCTTCCTAGCAGTGGCTCTGCCCCTCAGGATTGCCTACATCCCCACCCCCACCCCGCCTCCAGCTTTCACTCCCAGGGGCTGGGGTCAGGGCCTGTCGGCAAGTTTGCAAATAGAGGCTGTTCCCTCTGGGGCACAGCGGTGCGTGCGCCCCAATCCTGCCAGGGCGGATTCTCCCGTTCTCAACTCGTGACTCAGGGTCCCCTGCCCTCCCTAGTAACATGCGCTGGAGAAAAATAAAACTTTTTTCTACATATGGCATCTAGTCGCCTGTCCATGTATCCCACCCCGAGCTCGGGTAGGGTCAGCCACCCCACCCCTCAGCGAGCGCCCGGTTGGGGCCACGCCCCGTGGGTCCGCCTCCACCTCCCAGTTGCCTGGTCCCGCTTTCTCCAACGATCCCAGTTTCTCCCAGATCAGACGGGCCCGTGAGACAGGGTGAATCTCAACTCCCAAGCCATGCGCCTTTGTGCACCTCTCCTGCCCGGCAGCCGCCCTCTCCGCCTAAGTAACAAAGACTGGCTGGGGAAGGCAAAAGCGTGGGGAGGAGCGGCGAGAGATGGGAAGGGAGGGCCCGGCTTGCCACAGCTGCCGCTTCCTCCCCGAGTCCCTCGGGGGGCCTGAGTCACGGGCCGCCGCCCGGGGTTGGCGAGCTCGGGGGTGGGGAGGGGGTCTGCGCACCGCGTCTCCAGGGCTGCCAGGCTGGAGGCGGGCGCGGGCCTCTGGGGACGGAGGGCGAAGGGCCGGGGATTGCCACCGCGGGAGGGAAGTCCCATGGCCGAGTGAGTTCCGCGAGGGGAGGGCAACGAGGCCCCGCCCCGGCCCGGGCTCCGCCCTGCGCCCCCTTCCCTCGCCCCATTGTCCGTAGACAAAGCGGTCGCCGCCCCCCGCCCGGCCCCCGGTCTCTGTCTAGGTCCCTCCTCCTCGGCTCCCCTCCTCCCTCCAGACTCCGGATCTCCCTTCGGCCTCTCTCCTCATCTTCCTCTCTCCGGGACGCCTGGCTCCTCCGCACCTCCTCCCCGGGACCCCCGAGGCGTGTGAGTTAACTGCGGGGCTCCCACTACAGGGGAGGTATCTCCTGGCTCCTGTCCCCCACACGTCCCTCCCCCAGACCCTGCGCTGCGTCCCCTTTGTGCCGAGATGGCCTGTACGTGTGGTCAGGGCGGGTGCATTGGTCGGTCCAGGCCCTTGGGAGCGGGGATCCCTAACAGCAGACGCGCCACGCAGGTCCTCGGCAGGTCGGGGGTCCCAGGGCGCAGCGAGTCGGGGAGGCCTGCGAGGGCGACGGAACTAGACACGAGGGGACGCCAGGGTTCCAGGGACGCGTTGGCAGCTCGCGCGCCCGGGTTCCGAAAGTCCCCGAGGAGGGTATTTCCCCCGACCCGCCCCTGGGGCGGAGTGGCCCGCGGACCCAAGGGGCGGGGCCGTGCGCGGCGGGGAACGAGAGCTGGGACCCGGGAACCCGCCGAGACCTGCGCCCTGACCGGCAGCCCCGGTCCGCTTCTCCCCTGGACCTCTGCTCTCTCCGCGTTTCCCCATCCCCAGCCACCCCTCGCCGTCCGGTTCCCTGCTCTTCCCTTCCCTCTCATCACCCCTGGGTACCCCGAGGCGACCTCTCCTGGAACCCTCTCGCTTCTCGCCCCAGTCCCTCTTCTCCCTCACTCCAGCTTCTCCCTTGCTCCTTCCCACATCCTTGAGACTGGCTCAGTCTCTGCC
Source organism: Nannospalax galili (assembly GCF_000622305.1). Classification (NCBI taxonomy): domain Eukaryota; kingdom Metazoa; phylum Chordata; class Mammalia; order Rodentia; family Spalacidae; genus Nannospalax; species Nannospalax galili. The sequence goes on along the minus strand of NW_008344843.1, from coordinate 189,669 downwards.
AGGAATCTGGACTCTTCCTCTCCCATTCTCCCCACCCCCTACTTGGCGCTCAGCTCCACCATTTCACTTTCTCCCTCTGCTTTCCCTCCTCTCCAGGCTTCCCTCTATCTTCATCCTTAGTTCTACTGTCCTCCGTCACACCTTTTCCCATCACTTCCTCCTCCCCCATCCCCACTCTCTTGCCCCCGGGCCTCCCTGAAGCCTGCCCTTCCTGTTCTCTGTCCCCCAGTGCACTCTACCCAGGGACCATGACCGCTATCCCAGACTGGAAACTCCAGCTGTTAGCCCGCCGTCGGCAGGAGGAGGCAGCGGTTCGTGGTCGGGAGAAGGCAGAGAGGGATCGCCTGTCCCAGATGCCAGCCTGGAAGCGGGGGATCCTGGAGCGCCGTCGGGCCAAGCTGGGCCTGCCTCCTGGAGAGGCCAGCCCTGTGTCTGGGACTGCAGAGGCGGGACCTCCAAATCCAGATGAGCCTGCTGTCCTCCTGGAGGCCATCGGGCCAGTACACCAGAACCGATTCATCCAGCAGGAGCGGCAACGGCAGCAGCTGCAGCGCAACGAAGAGCTGCTTGCTGATAGGAAACTAGGGCCTCTGGAGGCCCGAGAATGGAGATCCAGCCCTGGGAATTTAAGAGATCAGAGCCCCAAGGAAAGAGAGCCGAGAGAAGAGAGACTAAGTCCCAGGGAAGCCAGAGAGAGAAGGCTGGGGCCAGGGGGAGCCCAGGAGTCCAGCTCCAGGCCTTTGGAGACTCCAGTTGGGAGGCAGAGCCCAGGAGAGGCCAAGGACCTGAGCTCAAAACCAGCAGAGATTCAGAAATGGAGATTGAGTCCAGGGGAAACTCCAGAGCGGAGTCTGAGGCTGGCAGAGCCTGGAGATCACAGTCCAAGGAGGGAAGAGGGCCTAGAAAGCAGACTGAGCCCTGGGGAGTCTGGAGACCAGAGGCTGGGCCTGACAGAAGCCCATAAATGGAGTCCCCACTCTAGAGAGTCACAGCCAGAGGCCTCAGAGTGGAGGCTGAACTCGAGGGAAGAAAGGAAAGACTGTGTGGAGGACTATGGGGGAAACGAAGAGAACCCAAGTCCAGGGATGGTCCCAGAAGGGTCGGTAGGACCGGCAGAGACCCCGACAAAGGAGGTTAAAGCCTCCATCTCTAGAGGAGTGGAGACTGCTGAGCAGAGGCCCAGCCCTGTGGAGGACGGTGAGAGGGGTCTGAGGCCCTCTGAAGGCTGGAAATGGACCCTAAACTCTGGGAAGGCTCGAGAACGGACATCCCGGGAGCTAGAGACTCAAACTCAGAAGCCTCCAGCATCTGCAGAGAAGTGCCTAGGGCCTTCTGGTGTGGAGGCTGAAGGGGAGGCTGAGGAGGAGACAGGAGCTCAGAGCAGGCCTCTGGGAGCCCTGCAGGACCTCTGCTCTGGGTCCTCCCCTCTTCCACCAGAGGATGCTGGGACCGGAGGCACCAGACAGCAGGAAGAGGAAGCAGCCGAACCCGGGCCCCCACCACCACCAGCCCTTCTGTCTCCCCCACCCCCAGCCCCAAGTGCCCCCCAGCCTCCTGGGGATCCTCTCATGAGCCGGCTATTCTATGGGGTGAAGGCAGGGCCTGGGGTGGGGGCCCCCCGCCGCAGTGGACACACCTTCACTGTCAACCCCCGGAGGTCTATGCCCCCTGCAAACCCAGCCCCTCCAGCCACTGCTGATGCTGCAGGCCCCGGAGCTGGGAAGAAGCGGTACCCGACTGCCGAGGAGATCCTGGTGCTGGGGGGCTACCTCCGTCTCAGCCGAAGCTGCCTTGTCAAGGGGTCCCCTGAAAGACATCACAAACAGGTAAGGAAGCTGCCAGGCCTGACTGGGTAGGAGCGCTCTTTCCAGTTCTGTCTGGACTCCAGTATTTCTTGCTTTTTTATACTCTGTTCTTCTCGATTCCTGCCGCCTCCCTTCCTCCGTCCGAGCACACACCCTTCCTTCTGGTAGCCCTCCTTTGCCATTCATTTCAGAGCCCCAAGGATCTGCCCAGCCACCAACCGCTGTGCCGGGGTGTACCATTTTCAGGGTCCTGGCCCTCAGGCTCTCAGATACCCAAGCCCTTCTGGTAGGCGAGGAGAGCTGGCCACCGTGTAGCTGTGAGGCCAGAGTCCCCAGGTGAAAAATCAGCTTTGAACGGGAGAGAATGTAGTGTGGAGACAGGAAGCCAGGGAAAGTGGAGGGAAGTTGGAAGGAAAGCGCTCAGCTCCAAGAAAGAGGGGCAGAAGTAAATGGGGACATCCCAGGATGGAGGGGGTGTGTGAGATGGAACAGAGCAGAGAGAAGGCTTTTGGACCCCAAGTCTGCCCCACAAGAGAGGCTCATACAAAGGCCATTTGAAGTAGGGGACCTCAGGGATGCCTACCCCCCAGCTGGGCTACTCATCAGATAGTACTTCCTTCTCCCTGAGGACAAGAAAGCATTCTCCCCTTCCAAAATATCCCCCTTCCCCCATCTTTCCTCCCTGGGCTTCCCCTCCCCCTCAGAACTGGCTCAGTCCTGGTTTTCCCCTGTGTTCCTGCTACCCTGGCCTTTCCCTCCCCTTGAGGCAGAAAAAGAGAAGTTGAGATGGAGGCAGGGAACTGAGAGCTGAGGCTGAGAGGCACTGTGGGAGCTGGGGGCAGGCGGGGGCTGAGGCAGGCAGAGGGGCAGAGACTGGACTGGGCAGAGTCACCCTCTAGCCCTGGCCCAAGGCCTTCCTTGTACGTACCAATCAGCTTCCTCCTTGAAAAATCTCTGGGGAGAGATGGTCCTACGTGCAGACTCAGAAGTCTCACCGCTCAGCATCTTTCCAGGCCTGGGAAACCTGTCACTTCCACATCCCATGTAAATTTGTTTTGTGTCCTTGGTGTCAGTGGGAGACCGCAAGATCCAAAAATCAGGGTTAAGTATGGGGATCATGTTTTTGTACAGTGTTGGTATTCGTGACATTTGAAACATGATTTATTTTGGTGGGTTCCCCCATCCCCAGCCCCAATTCATCGTCCCTGAAGCCCCCACTCCCTGTGGTGGACCTGAGAGTCCACGCTCAGCCTTCAAGCTGCTTTTGGCCTTTTCCTCTCAGGGCTAGGCAGATATAAAGGAAGACAGGAAATCCTCCCAGGTGAGCTGTTTAGAAGCCTCTTCCTACTGAGGATGGCTTGTGCCTTTGGGGAATCAAGACCTTGGGGCCCAAGCCTAGGGTCCATCTGAGGGCAGCCAGTGCAAAGCAGGACCTATGCTGGGGACTGGACCCAGGTCAGCAAGAAGGGGCGGAAGCAGACAGTCCAAACAGGAAGCCTGGGGTGGGGGCCGGAAGGCTGGTGGGACTGAGTGGGAACACTGGGCCTTGGGCCTGCCAGAACTGTGCTCAGGATGTGGTGAGAGAATCAGGAAGCAGTCACACTGGAGTGGGGGTGGGGAGGGGGCCACTGAGTTCCCTAGACCTGGCCATCTCTCCCTCTACCCTCTCTCAGTGCAGACCCAGCCGCTTCTCCCTCAGCCCTCTCTCAGCCTCAGCAAGGACTGGTGTGCCTTGTCCTACCTCTGCCCCAACCACTACCCCTGCCCTTCACCTTCCCTAAATAGTAACTTTGCAGGCTCCTTCTATCCAGCTGATTCCCTGCCATCAGAGAGACACCCAGCCCTGCCCTGAGTTGGGACAGGCTGTGGCTGGTGCTCTTCCCCTGAGGCCTCTCAGTCTGGAGACCTGCTCCTCCCTCTCTGGCCCCCTTGTGACCTTATATAGCTGATGGGAGAGGAGGGAGTGAGTCACTTCCCTCCCTGTCCCCACCTCCTTTGCAGGCTGTGCATTCCTGAGAAGCCCTGTCAGAAGCTACTGAGAATGGGGTGACACTTAAGTAGACAGCAAGGGAGGTAGACGGGGTGCCAAAATGAACCCTTTTGAACAGACCATGAACTATGGAAAGGGATAGAAAAGAAAACAACATTGGGCTCCTAGATATTTAGGTAAAATTGCCAGCAACAGAGACAGAAAGGGTCCCTTTCTAGAAACTGGGATGTGAGCCGTCTGGTGGCTGTCCCTTCATTCTACCAGCATTTCCACAGACACGAACTGGGACAGACAGACTGGGATACCCCCCATATTGTGCCCCCAGCCTTGGTCCTCTGTTGGGACAGCACCCGATGTCTAGACATACCTTAACCTTATGCACTGTGGCCACTTCCTGGCTCTTTTGATGGCAGCCGAAGGTACAGAGTCAATACAATTAGCCTTCTGCCTCAAGGGTTCCGCTTCTGTGAGTTTGGCCAAGCACAGATCAGAATTATTCAGGTCGGTAGCACAGACTTCTAATCCTAGCTATGGATGGCAAGTTAAAGTTCAAAGCCAGCCTGGGCTACTTTGTGAGACCCTATCTCAAAAAATAAGAAGGCTGGGAGCTAGGCATGGTAGTGCATGACTGTAATCTCAGCACTTGACAGGAGCAGAAGGACCAAGAGAGCAAGGTCATCCTTGGCTACATAGCAAGTTCAAGGCCAGTCTGGGCTACATAAGACCCTGTTTTCAAAAACAACTACACAGGGCTAGAGAGATGGCTTTGGTTAAGAGCTCCTCTAGAGGACCCAAGTTTGGTTCCCAGCACACAAGTCAGGCAGCTCAACCACCTCTAACTCCAGCTCCAGGGGATCTGATGTCTTCTTCTAGACTCTGTGGGCACCTGCACTCATGTGCACATACCCACACACACATACATAATTTTTAAAATAAGAAAAATAAATCATGGGGCTGGAGAGATGGCTCAGCGGTTAAGAACACTGACTGTTCTTGCAGAAGACCCAGGTTCAGATCCCAGCACCCACATGGCTGGTAACTGTCTGTAACTCCAGTTCCAGGGGATCTGACAGCCTCTTCTGACCTGTCAGGCATTGCACGACATGGGTGCACTTACCTACATACAGGCAATACACTCATACACATAAAATAAAAATAATAAATAGGGCCAGGTGTGGTGGCACATGCCTTTAATCTTAGCACTTAGGAGGCAGAGGCAGGCGGATCTTTGTGAGTTTGAGGCCAGCCTGGTCTACGTAGGCTGGAGAGATGGCTCAGCGGTTAAGAGCACTGACTGCTCTTGCAGAGGGACCGGGGTTTGATTCCCAGCACCCACATTGGTGGTTACGAACCTTCCTTAACTCCAGTTCCAGGGGAATCTGAAGCCCTCTTCTGACCTCAGCATTGCAGGACACAGGTGCACTCACATACATGCAGGCAATACATTCATACACATAAAATAAAAATAATAAAATTTTAAAGAAAGAAAGTAAAAAATGCCAGGCATAATGATGAATTGCTTTAATGCCAGCACTCTGGAGGCAGAGGCAGGCGGATCTCTGAGATCCAGGCCAGCCAGGGCTACATAGTGAGACCCTGTTTCAGAAAATAAAAAACATCACACATTACAAAAGAAAGAAAGAAAATACAAGAAAAAAAAAGATTGAGGATGCAACTCAGTGGTAGACTGCTTGCCTAGCATGTAGAAAGCCCTAGAGTCAATCCCAGCACTTCAAAAAGGCACAAATAATGTATGTATGTATGTATGTATGTATGTATGTATGTATGTATGTATTTATACAGTGTCTCAAATGTAGCCCTGGCTGGCCTAGGACTCAACAGAGATCCCTCGGCCTCCTGAGTGCTAGGGTTAAAGACATGCACACAACCATCAAAAAAAAATTATTTTAATGGACATGTGTACAGGCAAAATAATCAAGCCTCTAAAAAGAAGATGTACAGACTTTGTTTCTTGGCATTATTCCCTAAGTGGGACAGTATGCCAACTATTTATGTAACGTTTACATGTTATCAGATATAAATAAACTAGAGATGATTGAGAGCCCATGGGAAGGGGCCTGGAGAGATAGTTCAGCAGTTAAAAATGTACTGCTCTTGCAGAGGACCAGAGTTCATTGCAGGGGGCGGGGGTATGGGACTCACAACCACCTGTAACTCTAGTTGTAAGGGAATCAGAGGCCCTCACGTGTGCTCGTACACATATAGACACAAAAACATACATGTAAGTAAAAAATAAAATACATGGGAGGACCTGTATAAGTCATATGTAGTATACCATTTTAAAAATTCCTTCCTTCCTTCTTTCTTTTCTTTCTTTCTTTCTTTCTTTCTTTCTTTCTTTCTTTCTTTCTTTCTTTCTTTCTGTTTTTATGGGCCTTTTTCCTACT
>NW_008344843.1:155737-182044 GCF_000622305.1 Nannospalax galili | reverse complement strand
TTAAATGATTTTCCTTTAAAATTTTTTTTTGTTTTTTTTTTGTTTGTTTGTTTTTTAAGGCAGGAGATGACTCAGTAGTAAACTGCACAAACATGAAGACCTGAGTTTGGATCCTCAACACACGTGTGAGAGCTAAATGCAGTGCTAGTGCACGACTGTAACCCTGCACTGGGATTTGGATATGCACATCCCTGGGGCTTAATGACCAGCCAGTCTAGCTCAAACGGGGAGCTCCAGATTCAGTGAAAGACCTTTGTGTGTGTGTGTGTGTGTTAGAAGAAAGATGTCTGATGTGGACCTTTAGCCTCCACATGTACAGACGTGTACCAGGTACATATGTGTATACACCACACACACACAATATTATTCAATGCAAATCCCATCTCTATTATATGAGCTTTCAAGGATAAAGATAGAATTTTTCCTCTGCTGATGCACCAAGGGTAAGATTTCTTTTTTTTCAACAGTGTTCACTTAATAAATGTTAAGTGAATGGCAATTCCACTTTGCAATGTGCAGGCAAAGCTAAGTCAGTCTCTGTTTCTCTCTCTCCTCTCCCCTCCTCTCCTCTCCTCTCTCTCCTCTCTCTCCTCTCTTCACTATGCAGCCCTGACTGGCCTGAAACTCAGAGAAAGAGATCTGCCCATCTCTGCCTCCCAAACACTGGGATTAAAGGTGTATGCCACCACACCCAACTATTTTTATTATTTTTAATTTTGTGTATATGTGTGTCTGTGTGTGTGTACATGTGGGTGCAGGTTCCCATGGAGTTCAGAAGAGGGCATCGGATCCCCAGAGCTAGAGTACAGGTGCTTGTGAGCCCCCTATGCTGTGTACTGGAAATGGAACTCAGGTCCTCTTCAAGAACAGTATCTGCTATTAACTGCTGAGCTCTCTCTCTCTCTCCAGCCACCAGTACACCATTTTATATGAGGAACTTTAGCACCCATGCATTTTGGTCCATGAAAGGGGGGGTCTTAGAACTAATCCCCCGAAAACAACTAGGCCTTGCTGTAGTGGTTTGTTGGTACTTATAGAACAAGAGCGAATGTAACTTAGAGGTAGAGTGGCAACTTCTGAACAGGGTGATATGGAGTCAGGGAGCCTTGAGGATTTCGGGGGAAGAGTCAGCACAAAGGCCCTGAGATGGGTGTACACCTGGGCGCCTAGGAGGAAATCACCCTGTTGCCTTCAGTCAGGCTCTGCCTTCTGGTCCAAGTCAGATTAAGATGAGGGTTTGAAGCCAAGGAGTGACAGAACATATAGTCCTGAGCCCCCTGCCTCCCTTAGCAACCAAAGTGTCATCTCAATCAGCTCCATATAACCACCATCTTCACACCGCAGGTCACATGGAGACGCCAGGATGCAGGGCCCCAACCTCGGCTGGTCCCCACAGACTCCAGGGGGGGTCACCCTGGGTAGATAACCTGGCTTCCCCCAAGTAGACCACATGGAATCTTCCCCATAGGCTGCTTAAGCCCTCTGGCTCCCGGAGTTAATCTTGCCGTGCTCCTTCCCCTGAGCTCCTTAGTAAGGCAAAGGGGAAGGGTAGAGGGGTTGCTGCACCTGCTCCCAGACAGCCAGGCTTTGGAGGGTTCTCAGCCCCTGGTCTTCTGCCTGTGTCTCTTCGGGTTCCTTCTGGTTTGCTCTCCATCCCTACCCATGTTTGTGGACACTTTCCTCTCCATCCTTGTTGGCTCCCAGCTGCACCTTTCAGAAACCCAGGCACATCTGTGTATTGGGTGAACATCGCTTTTTGTGGTCTCCTTTCCCTTCCCAGACTGGACCCCTGGACTGTGGGAATAGCGAGGTGTGGAAGGGGCAGGTCCTGAGGGTATAGAAAGCTGGGACCTAAGGGGACTCCCTCCCCAGCCAGCTCTTTCCTGCCTCACCAGCTCAAATCTCACTTCTAAGTAGCCTGATTGCCCTCGAAAGATGCCCAGAAGCCCAGTGCTGGCCACAGGACTTTTCTACAGACCTTCTTCCTTTTACTCTGCCTCCCAGCTGTGACGGATGGGGATCTTGGTATGAATTACTCTGCCTCCTGGGGCAAACACCCCCATCGCCAGTCTGCCCTTTGGGAGACCTTTTTTGAGACATTGTCTTTCTGTGTAAGGCAGACCAGCCTAGAACTTGTAGTGATCCTCCTGCCTCAGTCTACTGAGTGCTGAGATTACTGGTGTAAGCCAGCACACCTGGCTGGCTGGCTGGCTGGCTGGTTTTTTGGTTAACAAAATTTTTAAGCATTTATTTGGGGGGGGGGTTGGTGTTGCCAAATGTGGTGGTCAAGAGGTTCCAGAGATAGAACACAGGCCATCGGGCCTGGCGGCAAGTGTCCTTCCCAGCTGAGCCGTCTAGGAGGCTCAAGTCTGTTGTTTTTGAATGAAATGATTTAAGAGGGAAAATCTCCCTGTAAAGGAAAGCCAGATCTTAGAATGGATGGAATGGGGGATGGACTGGGGAGGTCAGCGGGGTGCCTAAGGCCAGCCCTGCATCCTTCCATCTTCCATCAGCTCCCTGTGTCCTCCCAGGGGTTCCCAAGATCAGCTTGCCTCCTCTCCTCTCACCCTCAGCTCAAGATCTCCTTTAGTGAGACAGCCCTGGAGACCACATACCAATACCCCTCCGAGAGCTCGGTATTGGAGGAACTGGGCCCAGAGCCCGAGACCCCCAGCGTCCCCAGCCCCTCAGCGACTCAGCCTGAGGACGAGGAGGACGAAGAGGAAGAGCTGTCCTTGCAGCCTGGTCTTCGGGGCGGGCTGCGCACCAAGACCCTGATTGTGGGTAAGTGGCTGCATGACCGGCCGAGGGTGCCCCCTGGTGTCGGAAGGGTAGGAAAGGGTTGCAAGGTGACACTTGGAAAGGGACTTGGCCCAGCTGGCTGTCAGCAGATGGAGAGGCCAAATGCACGTGGAGTCCAGATTTCAAAACCAGATCTCATTCTGAGAGCTCCAATCTGGTTAAAAATACTCGAGTTGGGTCAGACTGCCTTGAGTTGAAATTCCAGCTTGTCTTATGATGGGACCTCAGAATCTGACCTCTGGCCTCGGTTTATCATGGGGACAGGTAGGGCTCCAATCCAGGGTCTTGAACATGCTAGGCAAGTTGGCTCATGCCTGTAATCCCACCATTCCGAGGCTGAGGCAGAGGGCTGGGCATGAATACAAAGCCAGCCTTGTCTACATAGTTCCAGGACACTTGGGCTACAGATTGAGCTCCTGTCTCAAAGACACAAAGAAAAAGGTTATGTGCCTGGCTGCTCAGGGCCCTGGGTTTAATCCCTAGCACCACACACCACATTATTATTATTCACATTTATTTATTTACCTGTGTATAGGTGGCTGGGGAGCAAATGCTTGTTGTGTGGGGCAGTCAGAGGACAGCTTGCAGGAGCTGGTTCTTTCCTTTCACCTTGTGGGAACTCAGGTCATCAGGCTTGGCAGCAAGTGCCTTTACCCACTCAGCCATCTTGCTAGCCCAGCACCACAAAAGTTTAATAATAATAATATCATCATCTCTCCTGGTACGGAAGCATGTAGCACCATAGTTAAGTATTAAATTACTTCCCTTCCTCTGGGTTTATTGTGGGATTAGACAAGAAACACAGAATTCAAGCAGTTGATGACATCTGTCATGACTAGTGGCAGCAAGCACTGAACACCTCACAGGACTTCCCTTAGCCAGCCACCCTTCAGTTCTGGGATTCCTGGGGAGGCAGAGGCTCTCTCCTATTCTCTGTCCTGACTGGGTCCTCTCCTGCAGATGAGTCCTGCCGGCGGTGACCATCTTCCAATCTGGGCACAATCTGGGCACAAATCTCCCTCGTTCCCATAACTGAAGATCCTGGAGCTTGGACGATTCAGAGCCGATAGACCCTGAAAATGAGCCTGGCCGGAAAGGGCATCTTCCTGCTCGCTTTCTCCATCCTGTTTATGGGGCAGAGCCCATATGCCTAAATTCCCCCAAACCCAAGGTCCCTGCTGTGGGTGCAGTCACATGGGCTGGAGCATCCTGGGATTGAGATGGAGCACCCCCAGCCCCATGACGGGTACACTGTCCCACAGCCCTCCTTGACTCCCCACCACTCCCTGGGGACGAACAGGATGCAGGCCCCTTTCCCTAGGTCACTGCCCCTTTGTTTACAGCTGCCTCTCTTGACCACAGCCTGGTTTACATGCCCATCAGCTCCCTGCCCCACTTGCCAAAGTCCCAGGTTTACAAGCCACACCTACTCTTAGAGCCGTCTCTCAGGAGCTCAGTCATCTCTTCATTTGTTTCATTGGGAGTGACCTGGGGTTGTGGCTTTCTTCTCCTTTGCTCAGTATTATTGTGCCCCAGTTTCCCCCAAGAGGGAAGGCTGGGCATCTTAATCCGGAACCCCAGAAGAGTTATTTAATTCTGTTCTTCCTAGTGGTTCACATAGAATTGAACTGCAGTGGTGGGTGCTAAGGAGGCACCCACCTCTCCTCCCCATTGCTCCTTGATCAGTTTGATTTTTTTTAACTTTCTATAATAAAATGGAGCTCTTTCCAAGTCTCTTGCTCTCCCCCCTCCTCAAACAGGATCTTACGTATCCCAGGCTAGCCTCAAACTCACTGTATATGACCTTGAATCTGTGAGACTCCTGCCTCCACATCCCCAGAGCACACACCATCAAGCCTACCACCAAACCGGTTTTATGTGGTGCTAGGGTTGAGCCAGGGTTTCATTCTTGCTAGGCAAGCCCTCCACCAGCTGAGCCACATCCCTACTCCGGGCTTCTCCTTTAGGAAGAAACAAAATGTGTGTGAGGAGAGACTGCTCAGTGGTGTGAGAAGGGGAATGATGGCAAGGAGCTGAGAATTCACTGTGTAGTCCAGGCTGGCCTGGAGTTCACTGTGTAGACCAAGCTGGCCTCAGCACTTATGGCGAACCTCCTGCCTCTGCCTCCTGAGTGCTGAGATTACAGGTATGAGCCACCATTCCTGGCTTTTTGTTTAGCTCTACAGGCTAGTAAACACATAGCTAAATAGTTAACAGACCTACTGCTCCAGGCTAGTAAGAGCTCCCCCCACCTTCTATTTTTACTAAAAATCTAAAACTACTAGACAATGGACAATTAGAACAAGCAAGCCCTCAAATGACAGTATGGGTCTGGAGGGGACAGAATGGCTGCATTAGCACCTTAGGTAAAGGTCCTAATCCTCTTTAAAGACAGGAGAGGCCCGAAGCTCTGAGACGCTGGGGGAGCCACAGTCCGCCTCACAAGCAGAAAGGGAAGCAGGCAGGAAGTGGATGACACCATCCATGTGGCTAATTGGACAGCGCGTCATCCCCTAATAGTCCACACAGTCCACATCACAAAATCTAAAGGGGGAAGCCAGGCCTGGTGGCTCAGTGTGGCTCACATCTGTCATTCTAACACTGGGAAGCCCGAGGCCTGGGTTTGCGGTCAGTTTGGGCTACCTAGTGAAGCGTAATCACAAGAAAACAAACCAGCCAACAAAATGTATATAAATCAGGGTTGCAGAAGTCAGATAGCAAAGCAAATGACAAGACTTTAAAAAATTTATTTTATTTTATTTTATGTGTATGAGTATTATTGCCCGCATGTGGGTAAGTGCATCTGTGTGGTGCAATGTGTATGGAGGTCAGAGGAGGGTGTCAGATTCCCCTGGAACTGGAGTTACAGATGGTTGTTATCTGTCATGTGGGTGCTGGGATTCAAACCTGGGTCCTCTGCAAGAGCAGCCAGTGCTCTTAACTCCTGAGCCATCTCTCCAGCCCCCAGTGAGCAACAGATTTTCATGTCATTTGTTCATTCATTCTCACACTCAGTCTGGCCTCATACTCCCAATTCTGCCTAGCCCTATGCCTCCTAAGTAACAGGAACTGCAGGTGCACACCACTATACCCAGTTGTTGGTCTTGTTTTCAATGATTGTTTTCCCAGCATGTATGTAAATGCACACATATGTGCAATGCCCACAGAGGCTAGAAGATCCCCTGGAACCAGATTTACTTAGTTGCCATGTGGGTGCTGGGAACCAAACCTACGTCCGCTGCAAGAATAGCCAGTGCTCTTTAACTGCCGAGTCAGCTCTCCAGCTCTCTGTTTTAGTTGTTTCTTTAAATTCATTGATTTTTTTTTTTTTTTTCTAAACAGGGTCTCCCTGTATCCCCAGCTGACCTGGAACTTGCTGTGGGGACCAGCCTGGCCTCAAACTCACAGAGATCTGCCTGCCTCTGCCTCCAGAGTGCTGGGATCAAAGGTGTGTGCCACCATGCTCAGCTTTCATTCATTTTTTAAATGCATAGGAGTGTTTTACCTGCATGAACGTAAGTGCACACGTATGAAGGCCAGAAGAGGGACTTAGATTCCTTGGAACTGGAGTTACAGTTGTTAACTGCCATGGGGGCTACAAAGCAAATTGGTCCTCTGCAAAAGCAGCCACTGAGCCATCTCTCCTGGCCCTCAGACACTTTAAACAAAAACTTTTGGTTTATTTTTACTAAATTTTTTTTTTTTTTCGGTCTTTTTGAGACAGGGTCTCCCTACGGCCCCAGCTGTCCTGGAACTCACTATGTCGACCAGGCTGGCCTTGAACTCACAGAAATCCACCTGCCTCTGCCTCCCAAGTGCTGGGATTAAAGGCGTGCACTACCACGCCCAACAAAATTATTATTTTATTTTCTGTGTATGAGTGTATTGCCTGCATGCATGCAAGTGCACCTGTGTCATGCAATGCCCACAAAGGCCCAAAGAGGCATCTGATCTGGAACTGGAGTTATAGATGGTTGTTAACCACCATGTGGGTGCTGGAAATTGAACCCAGGTCCTCTAAAAGAACAGCCAGTGCCCTTAGCCACTAAGCCATTTCTTCAGCTCCCCTTTCTTATTTTTTATTGCACACACACAAAATACATATTCTAGCCAGGTGTAGTGGTACAGGCCTATAGTCCCAACACTTAAGTAGGGGCTGGAAGATCAAGAGTTCAAAATTAGCTGGTTTGGTGGTGCATGCCTTTGATCCCAGCACTCCAGAGGCAGAGGCAGGCAGATCTTTGAGTTCAAGGCCAGTCTGGTCTATATGGTTAGTTCCAGGTCAGCTGGGGCTACAGGGAGACCCTGTCTTAAAAAAATAAAAAAAAATTCAAGATTAGCCAGGCCTAGTGATGCTTACCTTTAATCCTAGTACTTGAGGCAAAGGAAGAGGAGTTTTTGTGAGTTCCAGGCCAGCCTGGTCTACAAAGTGAGACACTGCCCCCCCACCCCCCCAAAATTAGGCAGACATGGTGGCTTTACACTGTAATAGTCCCAGTTTCTTGGGAGGCTGAGGCAGGAAAATCACTTGGAGTTCAAGGCCATGCTGGGCTGTACAAGGAGACCTTGTCTCACAAACAAAAATGCCCTCAAGATGGCTTAGTGGGTAGAGTACTTGTCACCAAGCCTGATGACCTGAGTTTGAACTTCATGACTGACCTAAGTGGCAGAAGGAAAGAATCAACTCCCACAAGTTGTCCTCTAACTCTGCAGCACACATACACGCACACAAATAAGTGTAATGAAAAAAAATTTAATCTTTATATATTTTTTGAGGGAGGCAGCGTCTCCCTGTAGCCCCAGCTGGTCCAGAACTCCTTATGTAGACCAGCCTGGCCTCAAATTCACAGAGATCCACCTGCCTCTGCTTCCTGAGTGCTGGGATCAAAGGAATACACCACTCCTCAACTTAAAAAAAAATTTTAAAGAATTTCATATTTAGCTGGGTGTGGTGTCGCACACCTTTGATCCCAGCACTTGGGAGGCAGAGGCAGATGGATTCTGTGAGTTTAAGGCCAGCCTGGTCTAGATAGCGAGTTCCAGGACAGCTGGTGCTACAGGGAGACACTGTCTCAAAAAAAAAAGACCAAAAACATCAAAAAAAAAAAAAGAATTTCATATTTGAGGGGCTGGAGAGATAGCTCAGCAGTTAAGAACACTGGTTGAGCCAGGCGTGGTGGCGCACACCTGTAGTCCCAGCACTTGGGGGACAGAGGCAGGCAGATCTCTGTGAGTTCAAGGCCAGCCTGGTCTACATAGTGAATTCCAGGCTAGCTGGGGTTGCAGGGAGACCCTGTCTCAAAAAAAAAAAAAAAAAAAAAACAAAAAACTGGCTGTTCTTGCAGAACACCCAGGTTCAAATCCCAGCACCCACATGGCAGCTAACAACTGTCCATAACTCCAGTCCTAGAGGATCTGACAGCCTCTTCTCTCCTCCGCGGGCATTGCATGACATGGGTGCACTTAACATTCATGCAGGCAATACACTCATACACATAAAAATAATAAATAGGCTGGGCATGGTGGCTCACACCATTGATCCCAGCACTCAGGAGGCAGAGGCAGGCAGATCTCTTGAGTTCAAGAGTTCAAGGCCAGCCTGGTCTACATAGTGAGTTCCAGGCCAGCTGGGGCTACAGGGAGACCCTGTCTCAAAAAGACCAAAAAAAATAAAAAAAACAATTTTCATATTTAGTACTGTACATCATTCCCATGCCTCCCTCTCTCTCCCCTCCAACTCCTCCACGAACCCCCATAACAAAATCCTTTTCTCTGTTTTTGGTCTTTTTGAGACAGGGTTTCCTGAAGAACAGCAAGTGCCTTTGACCCCTGAGCTGCCTCTCTAGCCCCCAAAATCCTTTAAGAAAGGAACTCTCCAACCACATTTATATATCTTATTATTATGTGTCTGTCTCCCCAAGCCCACCTGTTCTCTGCTGTATCCTTAGCAGGAAACTATCTAGCACCTATTAGGCACTCAAAGCCTTGTTTTTGCCTGGAATGGTGGCACATGCCTTTAATCCCAGCTCTCAGAAGGCTGAGGCAGGTGGATCTCTGTGAGGTGGAGGCCAGCCTAGTCTACATGGCAAGTTCCAGGATAGTGAGGACTTCACGGTGAGACCTTGTCTCAAAAAAACAACAAAAATATTCAGGGGCTGGAGAGATGGCTCAGAGGTTAAGAACACTGACTCCTCTGGCAAAGGACCAGAGTTCGGTTCCCAGCATCTACATACATGGCAGTTAACCATCCATTATTCCAGTTCCAGGGAATCCGGCGCCCTCTTGTGACCTCCGCGGGTCACGTCACGGGTACACTTGCATGCAAGCAATACATTCAAACATATAAAAAATAAATAAAAATATATTTTAAAAAACACATTAAAAAACAACTCAATATCATATCATTGCTTTCACTGAATGAGAGCGAAGTACCCGCGGACTGACCATCAAGGGACAACAGCGAGTTTGAACAGCGAAGGGCACTGAAGCCCTTCTGCGGAGAACTTCCGGAAAGCCTGCGAGATTTGAACCCTGTTGGCCACCGTCGGCGGCGGAAGAGCACCGCTCCATCCGGGTTCCGCAATCCTGGACGTCGTTAGGGGGTTGCACGGCGCCGCGCTCCCCGGGCCTCAGGCAGCTCGGTGCGGGGCCTCGGCTCGGCCGGCGCTTTCCCGGGCCCGTGGCCGCTGCGCCACCGGCAGCCGGGCCGATCGCCATGGCGACGCCGGCGGCGCTGGAGCGCTGGGTGCAGGAGGAGCTGCACTCGGTGCTGGGACTGAGCGAGCGGCACGTCGCGCAGTTCCTGATCGGCACCGCACAGCGCTGCGCCTCCGCCGAGGAATTTGTGCAGCGCCTGCGCGACACCGACACGCTGGACCTCGGCGGGCCGGCGCGGGACTTCGCGCTGAGGCTGTGGAGCAAGGTAGGGGCGAGGGGACGCAGAGGTGCTCGTCCCGAACTAAGGCGGCCTGCCTCGCAGTCTAGCTGTGTACAGCCGGGAACTCGCTGTGTAGCCCAGGCTGGCCTCGAACTTGCGACCGTCCTCATGCAGGGATTACAGAGTGAACTGTCATTCCTGTCTCCCTTTTGCTAAAGCCACTTAGGTACTGTGCGAGGTGCTGAGCATCCAGCTCAGCGCAGACTGAGGAAATCAAGGGTTGGTGTAAGTGCTCTAGAGCAGTGTTTACTAAACGTTAACCGTACAGTTTATCCAGGGCCCTTGTTAAGAAGCATACCTCAGGGCTGAGGATGTAGCTCTGTTGGTAGAGTGCTTACCTCGAATGCAGGAAGACCTGGGTTGCATCCCCGGTACTGGGAAAAAGTCACTGAGACGTAAGAGCTTTAAGAAATGGGCTGGAGGGCTGGCTCACTGGTTAAGAGCACTTGCTGCTCTGGCAGAGGACCCAGGTTCGATTCTCAGCACCCACATTAGGCAGCTCACAAAGTTCCAGGGGGTCCAACGCCCTGTTCTGACTTCATGGGCATCATGCATGCATGGTACACATACATACATGCAAGCAAACACTTATAGGCATCTATGTATCTATCTATCATCATCTGTTAGTCTTTAAAGAAAGAAAAGAAAGAACTGGGCTGGAGAGACTGCTCAGCATTAAAAGCCCTTTTACTCTTCCATTTCCCAGCACCCACATCTGTTGGCTCACAACTTCTGTAACTCGAGCTCCAAGGGGATCTGATGCCCTCTTCTGACCTTTTAAGGCACGCATGCCACACACATACACATAAATAAATGACAGAATAAGTCTAAAGAAAGAAATGGGGGCGGGGGCTGAAGCGATGACCCAGCTTAAGAGCACTGGCTGCTCTTCCACAGGACCCAGGTTCAATTCCCAGCACCCACATGGTAGCTAACAACCAGTTCTAGAGGATCTGACACCCTCTTCTGACTTCCACAGACATTGCACAGCACAGGTGTACTTAACATACATGCAGGCAATACACTCATATGCATAAAAAATAAAAATAACAGATAAAACATTTTAATAAGTGAATTGAAGAATGTAAATGATTTGCAGGCAGAGCTGTTTTTTAAAGTTTTTATTACATTTTATCTGTTGTGTGTGGATGTCAGGACAACTTGTGGGAGTTGGTTCTCTCCCTCCACCATGTGGGTCCTGGGGATCAAACTCAGGTTGTCAGTCAGAGTCAGGGGCAAGCCCTTTGCTGGCACACATTTATGTCTTGTTTATGTCTGTATCCATAGTACCTGGCAAAGGCAGGTTTCAATAGACATATGCTAAATAGATTGCGTAAAGGAAGCTGGGAAGCTGAGGGGTCCTGCGGAGGCCGAGAACAGGGAGCAAAGCCATGTGGAAAAGAAAGATGTGGGCTCGCTTAAGGTCCAGCAATCCCTCTGTGGCTGATGTGGGGCTGCCACCAGGAGCTGCTCATGCGCCTTGTTGGCTCCTCCACCGACAGGTACCGCGGAAGACGGTGGTGGAAAAGCCAGCTCGGGCAGCAGAGCGAGAGGCCAGAGCCCTGCTGGAGAAGAACCGCACCTACAAGTTGCTGGAAGACAGCGAGGCGAGCAGTGAGGAGGCCCTGGGCAGGGCTGGGGGCGGTCTCCAGAAGAAGCGGAAAAAACGGAGACACCTCAGGAAGAAACACCAGGAGGAGGAAGACGAAGAGGAGGAAGAGGTTTCTGAGACTGGGAAGAGGAAGCCAGGGTACGTCGGATGCGAGAGGAGGGGGTTGGAGCAGGGAGCGGTGGGACGGTAAGGTTTCGGGGTGCACCTGTTTGATGCCCTGGACTGGCTTCAGGGGTCATAAGTTGCCCACGGAGGAAAAGCCGGCCTCAGAAGATGAGTGGGAACGGACGGAGCGGGAGCGCCTTCAGGACTTGGAGGAACGGGATGCTTTCGCGGAGCGAGTTCGGCAACGGGACAAGGATCGGACCCGAAATGTGCTGGAGCGGTCAGATAAGAAGGTGGGTTGGAAAACATTGGGGTGTCTGGGAAGATTGGGGCCAGCACTGTGGTTCCTGTCTGAGGCCAGAGGGCCCCTGTGGGTTTTCTGGCCAAGGCCCCTCTCTGCCTTGTGGAGAGCCGGCAAAGGATCTTTGTGATTGTGAGGGAAAATGGCTGCCGGCAGTCTTTGGCCTCACGCCCCTCCACGTGGTTTCTTTTCCTAGGCTTATGAAGAGGCTCAAAAGCGCCTCAAGATGGCTGAGGAAGACCGGAAGGCCATGGTGAGTCCCTGGGTTCAGGAAGCAAGATCAAAAGTGGAGAAAGACGAGAGGGAGCTCAGTGAGGTGGGTGGTAGCGGCCTCCGGAGGAGGGGCCTGACTGACAGGAGCAGCAGAGGGTGGACTTGGGTTGTAGAGGAAGGAGACCCCCAGTGAGTGAAACGTGGCCTTCCCGGTCCCTGAGACTTGAGGCATAAAGCCATTAATCCATCCGTCCATCCGAGGGAAGCCGACCGCTGAGCTTAGCTCCTACACTTGTCAGTCTCAGTCCTTTTCTGTGAGACCTCGCTGCTAAATGCTGGATCTGCCCTTTTCTTTGTCCCCTTTGCCTAATTTGAATAAAATAGAGGAAGGTATTCGGATAATTCCCCTGATGTTCTGTGCCAGCAAAGGAGGTTGTTGGGAGGCAGAGTGGATCAGTTTGTCTGTCATGGTGGCCCAGCTCTCGGCCTGTTGCTGGTCAAGTTGCAGCAGGTGGGGGATGGCCGGGCTTCGGGGCCTTGTGCCTGGCACTGCGGAGTTTTCACACTCAGTGATGGGTAGAGAACAGTGTTGCCGCTCTGGTGAGATGAGATGAGGACTTCTCTTCCTGGCCCAGGTCCCTGAGCTGCGCAAGAAATCCCGCCGAGAGTACCTGGCAAAACGGGAGCGGGAGAAGCTGGAGGACCTGGAGGCCGAGCTGGCTGATGAGGAGTTCCTCTTTGGGGACGTCGAGCTGAGCCGCCATGAGCGCAGGGAGCTCAAGTACAAGCGGCGTGTTCGGGACCTGGCCCGGGAGTACCGGGCAGCCGGGGAGCAGGAAAAGCTGGAGGCCACCAACCGCTACCACATGCCCAAGGAGACCCGGGGACAGGTGAGGAAAAGCCTGTCTCAGGGGTGTGGCAGTGCAGTGACTCAGCCCTTCCTTCTCTGCCTTTTCACAGCACGGGAAGGTAATGATGGGCCACGACGGAAATGGGCCGCCAGGGGGTCACCTTTCTTAAGCCTTCAGTTGTCTCTGTAGCCAGCTCGAGCCGCGGACATTGTGGATGAGGAATCAGGCGCCCCAGGGGAGGAGCAGCGGCGCTGGGAAGAGGCCCGACTAGGGGCTGCATCCCTGAAGTTTGGGGCCCGAGACGCCGCTGCCCAAGAACCGAAGTACCAGCTGGTGCTGGAGGAGGATGAGACCATCGAGTTTGTCCGTGCAACTCAGCTCCAGGGTGACGAGGTAAGAGAGAGTCTGGGATGTGGTGAGAGGCTCTGAAGGTGGCGGGGGACTCACAGTCTCTGTCTCCTTCAGGAACCATCGTCGATCCCCTCTTTATCAGCCCAGGACCAGCAGAAAGAGTCCATCCAGGCTGTTCGCCGCAGTTTGCCGGTGTTTCCCTTCAGGGAGGAGCTCCTGGCTGCCATTGCCAATCATCAGGTCCTCATCATCGAGGGTGAGACGGGCTCCGGGAAGACCACACAGATTCCTCAGTACCTCTTTGAGGAAGTAAGTCATCAAAACCAGCTCTTGCTGACCCCAAGTATGGAGTCAGAGTCTTGTCAGAGCCCCTTTGTGTGATAGCTGGGAGAGTCCTTTCCTGTCTTTTTCACTAAATCATGAGGCTCTTGAGGATGAAGCCATGCTCTTTGTGCTGTTCTGTCCTCCCTGCTGAGCTGTCACACCTAGTGTGACCTGCAGCATACAGGTCAGCAGTGGGAGTGTGGAGAGCACAAACACCGACCTCCTGCGCTCCAGCCCTGCATGGCCTCTGTCCTACTGTTCCTCTGCAGGGGCCAGAGAACTAGGAGTGAAGAGACTTGTTCTGCTTTTTGACTCTTGCTCACTGCTTCAGTCTCTGTTCTGTCCAGCAGAGCTCTGAGCTAGGCAGGAGGCTTGCAGGGCTGGCTCAGCCTCCCCCTGGGGACCCTCGGTTGTCATCCGCTCTCCTTCCCTGGCTGTCTGCTTCTGTCCTCATGTTTCCCCACTTGCCTGGCTTGAGGTAGTGTGTTCAGCTTCGTTCTCTTTGTTCTCTCTCTTCAGGGTTATACAAAGAAGGGTATGAAGATTGCCTGCACCCAGCCCCGGAGAGTGGCGGCCATGAGTGTGGCTGCCCGAGTGGCCCGGGAAATGGGAGTGAAGCTTGGGAATGAGGTGAGTTTTATGGAGACTTAGGAGTGGGGACTCCTCACCCCTACCGCTTGAGTCTGGGTCTCAGTTCACACTGTCTTCAGGGTCCCATACCTCAGTCTGGGCATCGGTCCCAAATCCCTGTCCCTGAGCTTGCCTCAGGGAACACCAACCTATTCTTAGCTCCTAATGGCCTCTGTGATCAGGTTGGCTATAGCATCCGCTTTGAGGACTGCACATCAGAGCGAACGGTCCTTCGCTACATGACTGACGGGATGCTTCTCCGGGAGTTCCTCTCTGAGCCTGACCTTGCAAGTTACAGGTACACACAGGCCCCTGCCTCTCAAGGGAATGCCACCAGCTTCTCTTCCTGTTCTCTGGCCCTCGCTTCCCTCAGGGCTTCCTGTCTTTAACCTTTCTTCCCCAGGGGCCAGTTGGCCATTGTCTCCTCACTTAACCCACCAGCACTTTTTGGTGTTTGGAGATAGGGTCTCACTCTGTAGCTCAGGCTGGTCTTAAACTTGTGGGTCTCAGCGCTGTGGTGCAGGAGCCACTAGGCAAAGCATCGTCTAAGGCATGTTTTTGTTTGTTTTTTTTTTTTTTAATGTGTATGAGTGTACTGCCTGCATGTAGGTGAATGCTCCCGTGTCGTGCAATGCCATGGAGGTCAGAAGAGGGCTTCGGATTCCCCTGGAACAGGAGTTAAGTACGGTTCATAGCTGCCATGTGGGTTCTGGGAATCGAATCTGGGTCCTCTGTAAGAGCAGTCAGTGCTGTTAACCACTGAGCCATCTCTCCAGCCCTCTAAGGCATGTTCTTAATTTCACTCTTCCAATAAGAGTAGCTACTGAGGACAGGCATTGGAGTGCACGCCTTTAATCCCAGGGAGGCAGATGCAGATGGATCTCTGTGAAATCCTGGCCAGCCCGGACTACATAGCAAGTTCCAGGCCAACTGTGAGTACAAGGAGACCCTGTTTCAAAACGACAAAAAGAAAAAAAGTAAACCAGAGTAGCTGTAGCTGCCTTAGCAGACTCTCGAGGTATCTGACTTGCTGTAGGCCTGGCTTCCAGACGCTTCATCTTAATTGCTTTTTTTTTTTGTCTTTTTGAGATAGGGTCTCCCTGTAGCCCCAACTATGATTGGGTTGATCATAGTGACTTGGAACTCACTATGTAGACCAGGCTGGCCTTGCATTCACAGAGATACACCTCTGCCTCCCAAGTGCTGGGATTAAAGGGGTGCACCGTGCCCGGCCTTTTTTTTTTTTTTTTAACATTTAAAAGTGTGTGTGTGTGTACACTTGTATGTGTGTGGACATGAATGTGCCATAGTACATGTGTGAGCGATCTGAAGACAGCTTGTGAGTCAGTTCTCTCATTCCAGCATGTGGGTTCCAGGGATCAAATTGAGGTCCATTGGGCTTGGCAGCAGGACCCTGTACCTGCTGAGCCATCTCCCAGCCCATCTTGACTGCTTTTTTCTGCTAAGGCCAGGGTGGGCTGCAGGTCACAGGCCCTTGGCCCTTGCTCACCTTCTCTCCAGATTACATACGTGGGATGCTTGCTTCTCCTTCGATGCCTCTCCCCACATTCATTCTTGTGTCCCTCCATCCCTCCCTGTCAGCCACATGCCTGGTTGAATCCTCCATCACCCAGCCCTCCTTACCACTCACCCCTCTCCTTCCTCAGTGTGGTGATGGTGGATGAAGCTCATGAGCGGACACTGCACACGGACATTCTCTTTGGGCTGATCAAGGATGTTGCTCGATTCCGACCCGAGCTCAAGGTCCTGGTAGCTTCAGCCACGCTGGACACTGCCAGGTTTTCCACCTTCTTTGACGACGCCCCTGTCTTCCGAATCCCTGGACGCAGGTTTCCAGTTGACATCTTCTATACCAAGGTGCCCCTTGGGAGGATGGGCTTAGTGTGAAGCAGAGGAGTTGGGGCCTGTGGAGGAGGCTGTTCCAAGGAGGGAAGGGTCTGATGGAATGTCTAAAGTGGGAGTAGGGTAAAGGATATGCTGAGTGGGAGAAGAGCCTAGATAGGTAGCCCTCCTGTGACTCCATGTCTTCTTCTTCCCCAGGCCCCAGAGGCTGACTACCTGGAAGCTTGTGTTGTGTCTGTGCTGCAGATCCATGTGACCCAGCCACCCGGAGATATTCTGGTGTTCCTGACTGGGCAGGTGTGTACAGGTGGAAAGGGGGATGGAGTGTCCCAGGGGAGGATGGGGCTGATGTGTGGGCCTTGGTGACTCTGGAATCCCTGCCACCCTCCTCCACATCCAGGAGGAGATCGAGGCCGCCTGCGAGATGCTCCAGGATCGCTGTCGCCGACTGGGCTCCAAAATCCGGGAGCTCCTGGTGTTGCCCATTTATGCCAACCTGCCCTCCGACATGCAGGCTCGCATCTTCCAGCCCACACCCCCAGGGGCCCGAAAGGTCAGTGGGAAAAACCTCTACTCCTACAAAACCTCTACTCCTCCTACAAAAAAACACGATTGGGGGTAGGGCGGGCTGGAGAGATGGCTCTGGGCACTTGCTGCTCTTCCAGAGAACTTGAGTTCAGTTCTCATCATTCACATCTGGCGGCTCACAGCTGAGGAGCCACCACGCCCTCATCACCTGTTACCCTTCTCCCCTCAGGCTGGAGAGGATGATACAGTGTCAGCCACACCCAAGAGATAGGAGCCTTAGATTCAGGGGTGGGAGGAAGCCTCTGTGTGCCAAGAGGTAGGATTTGAAGTGGACCTTTGAGAAAAATGGCTGGGGAAATCCAAGAGGGAGGCTGAGGTGAGGCTGAGGTCTGAGAAGAGTCAGGAAGGAAGGAGGTGAATGGGAGGTTCAAGCTGCTGTGTCAGCCAAGGCTGAATCAGCTGAAGGCTGAGATGGAGGCTTTTGAAACATTCAGAGTTTGGAGAGGCAGGTGGCAACCAGAGGTTCCTGAGCAGAAGTGTAACCTTCATTGAACAAATACTGAGGGGGATGTGGCTCAGTGGTGCAGCACCTCCTTGGCATATGTGAGGCCCATGTTCTGCTCATAACCCAGTACATGCTAAGTGGGCTGGTTACTGTTCTAGTGATACACTGATGGGCAAAGCAGGCTTTATAGTCTGATAGGAGGAGACAGTGACACGTACACTGGGACCAGTTTGTAGCAAGTGCTGTGAAGAGATTCAAGACAGCACAGGAAACTGGCTGAGGAGGAGCAGAAAGGTGTCTTCCTGGTGGTGCAAGGGAGGCTGCTCCAGTCAGGCCAGGGGGGAGGGGAGGAGAGAGGGTCAAGGGGGCCAGGCTGCTCCAGTCAGGCCAGGGGAGAGGGGAGGAGAGAGGGTCAAGGGGGCCAGGCTGCTCCAGTCAGGCCAGGGGAGAGGGGAGGAGAGAGGGTCAAGGGGGCCAGGCTGCTCCAGTCAGGCCAGGGGAGAGGGGAGGAGAGAGGGTCAAGGGGGCCAGGCTGCTCCAGTCAGGCCAGGGGAGAGGGGAGGAGAGAGGGTCAAGGGGGCCAGGCTGCTCCAGTCAGGCCAGGGGAGAGGGGAGGAGAGAGGGTCAAGGGGGCCAGGCTGCTCCAGTCAGGCCAGGGGAGAGGGGAGGAGAGAGGGTCAAGGGAGCCAGGCTGCTCCAGTAAGGCCAGGGGAGAGGGGAGGAGAGAGGGTCAAGGGGGCCAGGCTGCTCCAGTCAGGCCAGGGGAGAGGGGAGGAGAGAGGGTCAAGGGGGCCAGGCTGCTACCTGGGAGCAGTGCTCCCCGCAGAGAGTGGTGCAGAGCATCCAGTGGAGGAGTGCCCCTGGGTGGGCAGGCAGCAGCCACAGAGAACTGACGTGAGGTCGGGGACAGCCACAGGCCAAGTGGTCCAAGTTCTAAGGGGCTTGGGTGGGAAAATCTAGATTTGATGTGACAGGTTTATATTTCAGAGCACCATTCTGAGTGCCATGTGACAGGTTTGGAGTGGAAGGGTGAGGGTACGAATTCTGTGACCAGGAGTGCTATATGAATGTGGCTGTGGACATGGATATGGATGGGGAATAGTGGGCAGGCACCTTGCACACCCTCATCTTCCATCTCTGAAGAAGACCCCAAACCCTCTTGGTCTCATTTCTTCATTATGCCCCTGCTGACCCCCACACCCCATCTCTCTCCCCTCTCCTGACCTTGGACAGTTTCCTCAGCCCCTGCCCCTCTGCACCATCACTTTCTCTGGCTGTCATGGTGGGCTGGGTCACTGGGTGACCTCTGTGCTCTCACTTAGGTGGTTGTGGCAACAAACATTGCAGAAACCTCGCTCACCATCGAAGGCATCATTTACGTGCTGGATCCAGGGTTCTGTAAGCAGAAGAGCTACAACCCCCGCACAGGCATGGAGTCGCTCACAGTCACACCCTGCAGCAAGGTCAGCCTGGAGCTCCGTGAGGTGGGGGGTAGATTGTCCCCAGGGGCTTGACTCAGAGGCAGCATTAGAGGATGAGGGGTTGTCAGCCATCTGCATCCTCCAGACCTTTTAGTAAACACTGCCCTGACCATGTCAGCTCTTCTCCTTTCCAGGCCTCAGCCAACCAGCGGGCTGGCCGTGCGGGTCGCGTGGCTGCAGGGAAATGCTTCCGCCTGTACACCGCCTGGGCCTACCAGCATGAACTGGAGGAGACTACGGTTCCCGAGATCCAGAGGACTAGCCTGGGCAATGTGGTGCTACTACTCAAGAGCTTAGGTGATGGGGCTGCCTAGGGCCTGATGGGGCCTGGGGTCTCTGCTGCCCCTTAGGTGAGGGGCTGCCTAGGGCCTGATGGGGCCTGGGGTCTCTGCTGCTCCTTAGGTGGTGGGGCTGGAGTCTCTGCTGCTCCTTAGGTGATGGGACTGCCTAGGGCCTGATGGGGCCTGGGGTCTCTGCTGCTCCTTAGGTGATGGGGCTGGAGTCTCTGCTGCTCCTTAGGTGATGGGGCTGCCTAGGGCCTGATGGGGCCTGGGGTCTCTGCTGCCCCTTAGGTGGTGGGACTGCCCAGGGCCTGATGGAATGCCTCCATCCCTTACTCTTTTCTCCAGGGATCCATGACCTTATGCACTTTGACTTTCTGGACCCTCCACCATATGAGACCCTGCTGCTGGCTTTGGAACAGCTCTATGCACTTGGAGCCCTTAACCATCTTGGAGAACTCACCACGGTGAGGTAGCAGGGCGGCATGCATGGGGCAGGATGAAGGAGGGGTCTGGTGGCCCCAGGGACCCCTTTGATGGTGGTGCCAGGGGCTCTTGGAATAGGAACCTGAGGGAGATCTCTTTCCTCTTTAGTCTGGTCGAAAGATGGCAGAGCTGCCCGTGGACCCCATGTTGTCTAAAATGATCTTGGCCTCTGAGAAGTAAGCCCTCCCTCCTTCCAGCCCCTGGCACAAACTTGCTCTGCCACCTCTGTCTTGAGAGCTGTTTCTCTTTTCTCACCATCATATATACATAGACAGACAGACAGATATATAGATATATAAAGATTTTATGTATAGAGATACATATATGTTATACATTTATATACATACTTATGTGTGTATATATATATACACACACACACATACACACACACATATATACACACACACACATATAAGAGCTCTTATATGTATATAAGACCCATGAGGATCTGGAAACCAATCTCGTGTCCTTGAGCATGATGGTTATTGGGTAGAGGTGACCAACACAGGTAAAATCTGGCACCACCAGTGGAAGTGAGCTTTTGCATTTGTGATGGGTGCCGAGAGGCCTGCTTTGGGAACTTGCTCCCCCCTAAGGATTCACACTAGGCCATTTGGATGGTACTGTGTGGGATCACCTTCAAAAGCCATGTCCCCAAGGGATAGGGCAGTCCTCTTCCCATGTAGCACGTCAGAAGCTTCCAGCACCTCCTGCCCCTGCCTCCATGAATATCACTCTGTGTAACTGTTTCTGCTCTGGCTCCTACTTCTCTGCCCCCAGGCAGCTCTCCACCACCGGAATCCATCTGCTGTCTGATTGGCAGCCACTGTCCCCACACAGGAGCAGCCTTCCCTCCCCTCCCCGTCCCTCCCCTCCCCTCCCTGTGTCTGTTCTTGTTTATTTAGTGTCTTGCTTTGATCTCCTCCTTTTCTTGCCCTGCCCAGATACAGCTGTTCAGAGGAGATCCTGACAGTGGCTGCCATGCTCTCTGTCAACAACTCCATCTTCTACCGGCCCAAGGACAAAG
Source organism: Nannospalax galili (assembly GCF_000622305.1). Classification (NCBI taxonomy): domain Eukaryota; kingdom Metazoa; phylum Chordata; class Mammalia; order Rodentia; family Spalacidae; genus Nannospalax; species Nannospalax galili. The sequence goes on along the minus strand of NW_008344843.1, from coordinate 161,747 downwards.
TCGTCCATGCTGACAATGCCCGTGTCAACTTCTTTCTCCCTGGAGGGGACCACCTGGTTCTGCTAAACGTGTATACACAGGTCACTGGGCTCGGGCAAGTGGAAATGCAGGCAACGTGGGGGCTTAGTAGTCCTGTTGCATACTTAAGGCCCCACTCCCTCTGAACCCTCTTCACAGTGGGCTGAGAGTGGCTACTCTTCCCAGTGGTGCTATGAGAACTTTGTCCAGTTCCGATCGATGCGCCGAGCCCGGGATGTGCGGGAACAACTGGAGGGGCTCCTGGAGCGTGTGGAAGTTGGTTTGAGCTCCTGCCAAGGAGACTACATCCGAGTGCGCAAGGTCACTTTTTTTATTTTTTTATGCGTATGAGTGTATTACCTGCATGTATGTAAGTGTGCCCGTGGAGGTCAGAAGAGGGTGTTGAGTCCCCTGGAACTGGAGTTAGACAGTTGTTAGTTGCCATGTGGTTGCTGGGAATCAAACCCATGTCCTCCGCAAGAGCAGCCAGTGCTCTTAACTGCTGAGCCATCTCTCCAGGCCCCCTCCCTTTTATTTTTAACGTGTGTGTGTGTGTGTGTGTGTGTGTGTGTGTGTGTGTGAGAGAGAGAGAGAGAGAGAGAGAGAGAGAGAGAGAGAGAGATAGATATTCTAAGTCAGGACAGTTTCAGGAGTCTAACATTTCTTCCCCCCACTATGCCTCGCTCTGTGTGTGTGTGTGTGTGTGTGTGAGAGAGAGAGAGAGAGAGAGAGAGAGATATTCTAAGTCAGGACAGTTTCAGGAGTCTAACATTTCTTCCCCCAACTATGCCTCGCTGGCCCAGGGCCACTGTTTCTTCAGGCTTCAGGCTGCTGCTGTCCTCCCCATAGTAGTAGCCTCTGCCCTGCGGGCGCAGCTGTCCCCAGCCAGGGCCCTCCCCTGCTGGAGCCCACCCTTCCCCAGAAGACATTTGTGGTCGGTGTTCTGCACACGCCTTACTTCCTAGGTCTCCAGAAACTTGAACCGGTGGTGAATTAGGTCCCCCACATCCCCTTACCCAGGTTGTCTTCCCTGCCTGTTCTTAGGCCATCACAGCGGGTTACTTTTACCACACGGCGCGGCTGACGCGGAGTGGCTACCGCACAGTGAAGCAGCAGCAGACAGTGTTCGTTCATCCCAACTCCTCCCTCTTTGAGCAGCAGCCACGCTGGTTGCTCTACCATGAGCTCGTCCTGACCACAAAGGAGTTCATGAGACAGGTGAGGGGCCATTGCAGGCCCAGGTAGGTGGAGACAGTATGTGTCCCACTAGGCCCAGTTGTGTTCCTGGGACTGACATACAAATGAGAAGTCCCATTGGTTTAAAGCAGGACCAGACAGAGCTCAGCAGTACACTTCTTAGTCCATTTAAAATAAATAATGCAGGGGCTGGAGAGACGGCTCAGCAGCTAAGAGCACTGACCACTCTTGCAGAGGACCTGGGTTCGATTCCCAGCACCCAATTGGTGGCAACAAACTGTCCTTAACTCCAATTCCAGGGGAATCCAATGCCCTCTTCTGACCTCCGAGGCATTGCACAACACGGGTACACACACATACATGCAGGCAATACTTTCATACACATAAAATAAAAATAAAATATAAAAATAAAAATTAAAGACAAAAAATAAAAATAAAAAATGATTCAAGCCAGGTGTGGTGATGCAGGCCTTTGATCCCAACACTCTAGAGACAGAGGCAGGCAGATCTCAGAGATTGAGGCCAGCCTGTTTTACATTCGTACCTGCATTCCAGGCCAGCTATGGCTATAGGGAGACACTGTCTCAAACAAAAATAATTTATAAATCCTTTCTAGCAATTGTCTCAGTGTCTTTCAAGATCTGAGAACTAATTCAATCAACAAGTATCTGAAGGTGGGCCTGCTAGCACAGGCCTGCAATCCGGGAACTTGGGAGCTGAGGCAGGATTGCAAGGCCTACCTAGGCAACCTAGTGACACTCTTGTCTCAAAAGTATGAGAAAGTGGGCGAGGGTTGTGACGATAGGTCAGAGGTAGTCTTGCTCAGTAAGCATGATGTCCAGGTTCAGTACCTGGTATAAATAAATGTGTACCAAGTGCTGGGGTCATAATAGCCTGTAAAGCAGATGACATCTGTCCTGAGCAGTGTCACTCCAGGGTTCCCTCAGAGTCGTGTACCAGGTTTTGGGAGCCCTTTAGTACGCAGCAGAGCTGGGGTATGTCCTTCGCCCTCAGTCACAGCAAGGAAGGGAGCCTTTTTCATTTTTGTGTATGAGTGTTTTAGGTGTATATGCATTAGTATACCTACATGTGCAGTGCCCAGGGAGGTCAGAAGGGGGACCAGATCCCCTGGAACCGTAGGTGGCTGGAAACTGAACCTGTGTCCTCTGGAAGAGCCAGTGCTCTTCACCACTGAGTCAAGCCATCTCTTCAGCCCCAGGAGAACCCTTTCTTGACCACACACTCGTGATTGTGGTTTAGAAATAAAGGAGCCATACTGAGAGTTGCACTCTCCTCTAGGTACTGGAGATTGAGAGCAGCTGGCTTTTGGAAGTGGCTCCCCATTACTATAAGGCCAAGGAACTAGAAGACCCCCATGCCAAGAAAATGCCCAAAAAAATAGGCAAGACTCGGGAAGAGCTGGGCTAGAGATGCTCAGAGGGACCTGACCACGGAGCTGCCTTTCCTTCCACGATTTATTTAATATTGATCGAATAAAATTATTTTTGGAATGAAGTGTGTGGGAGCTTTGGGATCCAGAAAAAGGACATGAAACTCCACCTCATATCCACAGTAAACTTTATTATTTACAAGTTAAATTACACAGCAGCTTTACACAGCATGAGACGGGAAGGAGGGAAAGTGGAGGGAGGTGGCTGGCTCTGGACACTCCTGGCCACCTCCCCTCCTGTACGTAGCAGTCAGTGCTGCCTCCACCGAGTTCCTGGATCAGGCCTTGGAGCACACGTGGAAGTTGGGCTCGGGTTCTGACAGTCCCAGGGCCACCAGGGCTCCCACCAGCAGCTTCTTCACAGGTGTTGTGGGTGAGTGTGAAGGCATCAGCTGCAGGGAGAAGCTAAGGTGAGAACAGACGTGCTCTTCCACCTCACCCACCCAGTCCAACACTCACCTTGTCTAGGTGATGGCGACAGATGAGGCCACTGGAATTCAAGTAGAAGGTGGAATAGGCATCATAGGTCCTGGGGAAAAAGAGGCTTCCTGAAGGCCATGACTTGGCAGTTAAAAAAGGGCCCGAGAGATGGCTCAGCAGTTATGAGCACTGGCTGCTCTTCTAGAGGACCCAGGTTTGGTTCCTAGCACCCATATGGCAGCTAACAATCATGCAATCATCCTTGAATCCAGTTCCAGGGCATCTGACACCCTTTTCTGACCTCTGCAGGCATTGCACAACACAACATGGATGCATTTACATACATGCAGGCAAAATACTCATACACGTTTTTTTTAATTAGAAGTTTCTAAACTTTGCTATGCAAGCTCATCTGGGGAACCTTTTTTGTTTGAGACAAGGTCTCACTCTGTATCCCAGGCTGGCCTGGGACTTACTGTGTAGATCAGGCTGGCCTCAAACTCCCAGGGATTGGCCTTGCCTCTGCCTCTCAAGTGATGGGATTAAAAGCATGTGCCAACCATGCTTGGCTGGGGAACTTTCTGAGACAGGATCTCAGTATGTAGCCTAGGCTGACTTCCAACTCTCAGCCTGAGTACTGGGATCAGAGTTACACTCCCGTGCCCAGTTACATGGCAACTTCTTAGAACTCCCAGTGCTCTCGTTGGCGAGATGGTTCTGTGGTTAAGAGCACTGGCTGCTCTTGCAGAGGGCCCTGATTCACTTCTCAACACCCACATGGCAGCTAACCACTGTCTAATTTTAGTTCCAGGGAATCAGACGCCCTCTTCTGGCCTCCACAGGCATTGCGTGCGTGCATAGGTATGCTTACATAGGCAAAATACTCAAAAATAGATTTAAAAAATTAAATGGCATTGGTAGAAAGGACCTTGGGCTATTCCTTCAGCAGAGTTGCGAAACTACTAATTATCTTTTTAATTTTGTGTGTATGGGGTGGGGGCTGCCATTGCAGAGGACAACTTGCAGGAGTTGCTGCTTTCCTCCCACCATGTGGGTCTGGAAGTTCTGAACTCGGGTCGTCATCTTTACCTACTGAGCCATCTCACCAACCCCAAGATCGTTAATGTAAATGCTTATGTAGAGTGTTAGAGGCTGAGCCTAATAACTTCTTGGGATTCTACCAGCCAGAAACTTAACCAGGAATTTTACCTGGGGTTATAGAACTAAATTTGGGAGGCAGTGTTTTTGTTCATTTGGTTTTTGTTTTCTTACAGCTCTGGTTGGCCTTTTAATCCTGATCCTCCAGGACACAGAAGTTATTTTACTTGTTTAGTAACTAAGTTCTTAACACTTGCCAGGCCAAGTAGAATACATGAAGAATCTAAAGTTCAGGGGGTTCTTAATAAATCTTATTATTTTTATTATATTTAAAGTGGATTATGCTGGGCATGTTGGCACATGCCTTTAATCCCAGCACTCAGGAGGCTGAGGCTGAGGCAAGGCATCTCTCTGAATTTGAGGCCAGGGCTGGTCTACATAATGAATTCCAAGACAGCCAGGGCTACATAGTGAGACACTATGTCAAACAAAATAAAAGGTAGGCTAAAATAAGATCTCTACCCTCAGGAAGTCCACAGCCAAGTCTGGGTAAATCAAGGACTGCAGGGAGAATAGATGACCAAACTCCTAAGGCAGTGGGGGCAGGGAAGGGGTCGTCTGGGCCCCTCCTCACTTACCTGAAAAGCTCCTCTTTATCACGCTTGTAGAAACGCAGCAAGAGCATGTGGATAGGCAGTCCTACTAGGCGCCACCGGGCTTGCAGGGTCCAGTTCTCAGGGTGGCGGGTCAGCTGTAGAATCTCCAGCCGAAACTGTGCAAAATAGTTCCATGCCAGGAATCGGCAAAGGGTCAGTGACAGAATGTACCAAGTGCGGCCCCTGTGAAGAATGACAGGGGCAGGAATTCCAGAATGGGAGAATCAGAAAAACAAGGGATGGAAGCGAGAGGTGCAGCACAGAACCTCTGGGATGAGGCCCAAGCGCTCAGCACTGGGTCCTCTTCCTCCAAAGCCCCACCCTTGCCCCAGCTCTCACTTGGTACGCATGTTCAGGATCTCATTGATGAATTCCACATCCAAGGAATATAGAGTGTAGTCGTGCGAGTGGAAGAAGAGGTTGGGAAGCTGGGTGGAAGAAGAGGCATCAACTCAGCGGGCCAGAGGAGCCTACTGTAGGGTTACTTTATGCATATAGCATATTGGTATCAGAGGTGAAACTGGCCCCAAATGCTACGGCAATCTTAAATGTGAAGGTGCTCTCTAAAGTCTGTGCCTTTGTATACTTTTGAGACTGTGAATCCCAATCTGGCCTTCAACCTGCAATCCTATTCCCTGGGCCTCCTGAGTAACTGACAGCCCATGCCACCAGCTTGGTGTATTTCTGCCTTAAGGGTCTCTTTACTCCCCGCCCCAAGTACAAAGTCATTTCCTCCTGTTTAACCTTTATTAATCCAAACAGAGGGGCATCTTTTTTCTCAGGGAAATGTCTCATGGCACACTTGCATGCCTGCCTCCTGGTGCCATGCTCATCTGCTTTCCCCCTTGAGGGGAAGGTCCCTGTGAATTGACTCACCTCTTGTCTCAGCCTCTCATGCATGACAGCCAAGTGCTCCTCCATGCTCTGATCTCCCGATGGGCTGGCAGGGGAAGGATGGGCAGTTCCAGGGGCTTGGAAAGGAATCAGAGCCCCGGGATAGGGGCAAGGAGGTCCCTCAAAAAGGCTCCTAAGCCCATCTAGACAACCACTGTGCAACTCAGGTCCTGGTTCCTCCTCCCTCTTTCCTGGAGGAAGAACCACCCATAGGGTGTTGAGCACCTGGACCTGAGGGAGAGGTGGTGGAAGAGCCTTGGGAAAAGGGTGGGTGGGA
>NW_008344843.1:152709-155635 GCF_000622305.1 Nannospalax galili | reverse complement strand
GGCCGTGGGGGTGGGGGTGGGGGTGACCAGAGAAGAGGGAAAGATGGGGAAGTGGGTGGAGTGGAGTGAGGCCAGAGGAGTGGGAATGGCAGAGTCTTCGGAGAAAGCTGGTCCTAAGGAAACAGAGGGAAGATTTCAGACGTCTAAACTAAGCCGGGTGGCACATGCCTGTAATCCTAGGAGGAGCAGGATTGCCCATGAGTTCCAGGGCTACATAGTCAGACCCTACCTCAAAAGCCAAAAAATTCACCCTCCTGCTCCAAGCTGGGCTTATAAGCCGGTTCCAACCTACCTACTCTGGCAGAATTAGAGAAGAGGGATGGACTCATCACTATCTCTACTGAGTGGCAAAGGACAAAGCACCTTGACATTTAAGTATCACACAGTACTGGGGTCCAGTTTCACCTCTCTGCTACCATGAATGGCTAAGAACATATTTGGAGCCGGGTGTGGTGGTGCACGCCTTTGATCCCAGCACCTGAAGGAAGAAGCAACTGGATCTCTCTGAGTTCCAGGCCCGCTGGGGCTACAGGGAGACCCTGTCTCAAAAAAAGCCCCCCCCCCGTAAAAAAATGTGAACGAATGAACAGTTTTTATTGTACGTGGCTTAAACGATGTGGTCTATCGCATGTCTCCATGACTCCATCCAGGTGAAGGTATGGATTTGAATTTCAACTCTATTTTGTAGCCTTCGGGAGTCTTTCCCCGTGCCTCAGTTTCCTCTAGCTGGAGGACAAGGCGGCCTCGCCGGGTTACTGGGAGGGCTCATACAGGGCGATGAGTGTAAACACAACTTCATACACGAACGAAGACTTGGAATCCCATTGAACAACCCGTACGGGATGCCCGGACCACAGGTCACCCCGGGGCAGGCCGGGCCGTGAGGGCAGCGTCCCGGGTGCAGGCCGCTCTCCGCCGGGGGCGTGACCGCCGGCCGACCGCACTCCGGAGCCGACCCGCTTCCCGGGCATCCGGCCGCGCCGCAGGTGCACGCCCCGCCCGCAGTTCCGGCGCGCCTCCGCCTGCCCTTCAAATCACCTCCAGGCACAGGTAACGGCGGCTCGCGACATGCCCGGCCCTCCCGGCCCCTTTACGCGCCCGCCGGCTCCCCTCCTCGCGCAGCGCCGGGGTGGGAAGGGGCGGCGGGAGGGTCTGCGCCTGCGCAGCTTGCGCCCCGCCCCCGCCGAGGGTCTCCGCCCGCCCCGCCGGCCGCCGCCTCACCTGGGGTCGGGCCTGGTAGGCGCGGAGACAAGGTCCCAGGCGCCGGACCGCCCCCCGGCTCGGGCGGTACATGGTCTCAGGGAGAGACGGCGCCTCCCGCGTCTGGCCTCGTCTCCGGGCAGCGCGCCCCGGAGCCGGCTTCGCGAAGGGGAAAAGAGGGAGGGGGCTGGGGCCGAGGGAGGGAAACGGAGACGCCGCGCGCCTGCGTACTTCGGCCGGCCTCCGCGGTACCGCTCCCGAGTGCGCCTGCGCCCAGGCTCAGCGCGCCTGCGCTACAGTCCGCAGTCGCCGCTACCCCAGTGGGGCCGGCGCAGGACGGGGTGGACTGGCTGAAGTAACGACGGTCACCAGCTCCGCGGATGTAGTGATAAATAGTTTTATTGCTCCAGTTAAAAATAAGATACAGCCGGGCGTGGTGGCGAACGCCTTTAATCCCAGCACTGGGAGGCAGAGGCCGGGGATCTCTGAGTTTGAGGCCAGCCTGGTCTCCATGGTGAATCCAGACAGCTGGGGAGACCGTCTCAAAAAGACAAAAAAAAAAAAAAAAAAAAAAAAAGATACAAGCGGCTTGATGGTGGCAGGCCTGCTGAATGAATGCATGCACGCAAGCATCGCGTGTGCTGGGCTTTGGCTGTGCCTCGTAGTGAGGGGGCTGTGGTCACCAAGGCCTTGTGCTGCGCCGTTCCTGCAGGTTTCGAATGAACCTGGCGTTGATTATGTCCCCACCCACTGTCCCGGACTGGGCAGTTGGAGCCTGGGCCCTGGGAGGAGCGGGGTGTGCGGGTCCCTCCTCGGACCCATCCAGTAACAAGACCTCATCCTCACTGGCAGACCTGGCGGGCGGGGAGATGAGTGTGTTAGCGAGGTGCTCAAGTGGGACCTTAGTAGATGCTTGGAGGTCTTGGTGCCACACCTGATGACTATAAGCCTTGACAACGCCATGTCCACACATAACCCTGGAGAAGGACAAAGGGAAAGGAGCACCGGCGTTCAGCCCATAGGGAGAAGGCTTGTGAGATGCGGGATAAAAGGATGCCTGCGAGCAGCTGGTATCCAGTTCGCATGGAGGATTCAGGAGGAAGCGGCGCTGAGAGGAAGGCTAGTAAGAGTCAGAGGCAGGCGCTGAGGGCTGTTAGGGGTGGTTCAGACCTCACCTAGTCTCCGATTCCTGTTCCCCCTGCTTCCATTCTGGGTTGCCTGTGGAGATACCAGGCGTCTTGGGGGAGTGTGTGTGTGGCCCACTGGATTGGAGAGTAAGAAAGTGAATACTTACCTGTACTGAGGGGTGAGGTATTCATCCCCCCATGGCGGCTGTAGTGGCAGCTTTGGGCTACCAGCCCCCGGGGAGTCCCCCTGCAGAAGAAACGGGAGATGATGGGGAAGAGGCTCAGGATGACGATGGTATGGAGGGATCAGAGGGAAGGAGGACGAGGCGTGCAGGAGCCGAGGGGAGGATTAACTATCATCCCTAAAGGAGTTCAAGCCAAGTCTGGCCCCTGAAAAGGGAGGGGAGGGCTTGTTTTAGACCTCAAGATTTTCCGAAGCAGCCCTGATTCGTTGCTTTATTCTAATTTGAGTTGTGTATGATATGATCCATACACATGTGTTTTTATGTCATAAAAGTAGACTCACACCAAGTTTGTTGGATCATGTACCCTGGTGTTTGAAAAACATAGTCACCTTAAGTATAAGATGTCTCAGACGG
>NW_008344843.1:119431-152437 GCF_000622305.1 Nannospalax galili | reverse complement strand
GGGGGGGGTGTAGTAACAAGGCCAAGGTGAGGAGGAAAAGGGAGTCCTGAGGATGACAGACTGTTGGCTCTTGGAGGTAGGTAGGGCTTGTCTCAAGAGCACTGTGGGATTATTGGGGCACATGTGAGGAAGTCACAGAGTGGGAGAGGAATCCAGAACAGTCTAGTAAGTAAGCAAATCCCAAGATGCCAGCAAATCTTAACACCTCATCAAGGGCTCTAGACAGGCCAAGGGCAGAAGTCACTGGGGGAGAGCTGAAGGTTTCCGAGGGGTGAAGGAGTGGACAGAGGCCTGCACAGGGCTGCCACAGCTCCAGAAGAGAACCACTGACAAGGAAGATGACGAGGGGCGGATCTCAACAGGAGCTGTGAGCTCTGCTCAGATCTGAACACCCAGCAGAGGTACTGAGACCCCAGGGGATGAGGGTGACGCAGAAATGAGGCTCACGCCTTCAGCTGTTTTTCATTGAAAATGTCAATTAGAAAACACAAAAGAATACACATTTTATTGAGACAACACTGAGGGAGAAGGAAGGCGTAGGTGGGGAGGAGGGAGGTCCTGCTCCCAAGGACTTGAAACAGTGGGGTGCCTGATCTGCCTTTCAGGGGGTGCGGGGAAGGACCTTGCTAAACCCTAGACATGGAGCAGGGAAGGAGGCTCTTGCTACGGAGGAAGTAAGGAAAGGCAGGGCGGCAGAGGTGGTCCCATCTCATCTCAGACGACCTCACAAAACAGGAATAATCTTATTTACTAAGGAGGGAGGGGTGTCAAAGGAGATTCCAGAATCTAATGGATTCTTGAGACTCAGGTTGATCTTCAGAGATATAGCTAAGAGTCATCCCAGAGTGCTTGCTGGGATCTACTGCCAAGTAACAGACTCCTTCAGAGACTCTGGGGGAAGTGGTACCTCGGAGTCTCCTGTAGAGACCCCCAAAACAACATTAATTTGGAGATTCCCTGACACATATACACAATACATGGAAAATAAGTTTGGCAATGTTGAGAGGACCCCACTAGGGTGGGCAGGGCCCTGTCCCCCTGCCTGGACTGCTCTGAAGCAGGGCCTGCTCACAGGCTGGAATTAGCAGGCAGAAAGGGGAGGTGTGTTGGGCAGCAGGATGCAGGATTAGAGCTACCAGTGGGCACCGTGGAGGGAATTCTCCAGGGACAGGACTCCTTAAAAGGTTTCTCTGGCAGAGGAGGCCTTCGGGCCTTCCATGGTGGTCTGGAGTCTGACCGTATGCAAAGAATGTGCTTCTCTAGAGAGTCACTAGGGGCCACCCACCAGGGGTTCTGGCAGCAGAGTGGACTGTCTACTGTAAGAGTATTCAGAGCCCAGGTCTGTGCAGGGCGCCTTCTGTGGTTAAGAAAAGCTACAAAGTATTGGGTTATTTAGAACCCTGACAACCCAGTTGTCTAAGAAATGGGAAGGAATCTTAATGGAAGAGTGGGCTACAGGTTCAGGGAGAGGGGATCTCTGCCCATCCCAGGTTTCCCAAGGAGGGAAGAGGGTAGCTGTCAGTATCGACTCTCATCAGAGCGGGGAAGGGAGCTATGGAGGGGTGTCATGGACAGGAGAGAGGGAGAGGGAAGGGAAGGGAGAGAGAAAAACAGAAGTCAGAGGTGAAGAGGAAGCCAGGAGGAGAAATAAAGGAGATGCCCACACCCTGCCTGCCTACAGGAAAGGCTGGCTCTAGGCACACAGGCCTTGGTGGGGGACCCACAGGCTCCCAATCTGTGTGAGACACTGCCCATCCCCATCAAGTGTTAAGCCAAGATCCCTAAGTCTTGGGAGGCTCAGGGCCCCCACCCAATGGATCCCCAAGTGTTCCTACCCTTCCGTCTGCCTTTCACATAACTAGGGTCCCTAGTCCGTATAAAGCCCCCTCAGGTCCTTCCCTTTTTTCCCAGGCCACTGCTGCAGATATTTGTGGTTTTGGATAGTTCTGCGGCTTCTGAACACCCAAGTCTGGTTACCTGGTGCGGCGACGTTGTGCCGGGCTGCCCCCAGGGTCAGTGGCCAGCAGAAGGCGGGCAGTAGGGTGTGGGGGGCAGAGGCGCAGGGAACGCAGCAGCTCCTGTTCTGGCACGAAGGGCCGGAGGGGACCCCGATCTGGCGAGTTTCCCAGACTACTGGAGCGTGGCGGTGGGTGGGCTGGAGGTGTGGCACGGCGAGGGGCCCTGTTCAAGGGCCAAGGGGGCTCCACTGCCACCTTCAGAACTGGGGAGAGAAGAGCAAAGAGGGAGGAGGAAAAGAAGAAAAGGGAGAAGTAGGTTACAGCAAGGACCAGGAAGAAGAAACTGCAGACCTTAGAGAACACTACAGTCCTCTGGATCCCCGGCCTGCCACCCTCCCCAGCCACCCTCCTGGGAGTCCTCAGCCCCTCTTACATTCTCGGTCACTGGAGGAATATGGCTTAATATCTCCCTCTGCCCTCTTGGGTGGCAGCTTCCTTGCTGGAGCTGGTGGTGGAGAGACAGAGGGAGGCTTTAGGAGACGCCCCTTGCACCTCTCCCCTGCCATCCCCCCCAACCCCAAACCTCTGCTCCCTGACACCACAGCTCCTCCTGGGAGCACACTGCAGCACCCTGCTGTGGCAAGTCAGCACACCAAAGGGAGTGTGGGCAGATGCTGGAGCACTTGGGGACAGCCAGGAGGAGTAGGCCAAACAGTTTCAGGAGAAAGATCCAGGGGAGACCAGGGACTGGGAGATGCGGGAAAGGATGGCCAAGAGGAATCCAGCTCTTACTGTCCGTGGGTGCTGTCAGGCCCCCCTGGGGTTCTGGGGCAGTGGAGTGGTCCCAGCTGGGCTAGCGAGGACCCTGGGTCCCTCTAGATGAGATGGACAAAGCCCTTGGTTAATTGGAAGTTGCTCTGGAAGGGAGCAGGGAGAGCAAGGTGGGGTAGAACCTCCTTCGTACGTAGAAAGATACAGAGAGACTGAAGTTTTATTAGTTTAAAAACTTTTTAAAGGAATGAGGAAGCTGGGGTCTGCTGGCTCACAACTTTAGTCCTAGAACTCAGGAGGGAGAGGCAGGTGATTTTGAAGCCAGCCTGATCTACACAGCAAGTTCCAGGTCAGCCAGGGCTACAGCAAGGTCCTATCTCAACCAAGAATGAGAAAATGTGGACATATACAAAAGGGCTTCTGCAGGTGGGAGCTGCAGATGAGGATCTGCGTCCTCACCATCCCAGACGGTGGCAGATCTGACTTCCAGCAGGGGCTGCTCAAGCGGAAACCAAAGTGCACAGTGGACATGGAGGGCCTCTTTGTGCCTGAGTGCTGGATGCCAGTAGGGGCAGTGGGTTGGTCTTTGGCTCACTGCTACTCCTCTTCCTGGCCAAGAGGAAGGTGAGAGCCGGCCACAAGGCCAGCCCAGGAAGGGGTCCTTCTGTGGCAGCACCTCACAGCACTGCCCCCCTGCCTGAGGATACACAGGGAGAGTGGGCTGGGCTCAGGCTGCAGGCGGCCTGTGAAGGTTTTTTTTATCCAAGTAAGTTGCATTATTTTGTTACATGTTATAAATTTTGAGTACTATCTTTTTTTTTTTTTAATTTTATGTGTATGTGTGTATTGCCTGCATGTAGGTAAGTGCACCTGTGTTGTGCAATGCCCTTGGAGGTCAGAAGAGATTCTCAGAGCCCCTGGAACTGGGGTTATGGATGGTGGTTAGCCGCCATGTGGGTGCTGGGATTCAAACCTGGGTCTTCTGCAAGAACAGCCAGTGTTCTTAACCACTGAGCCATCTCTCCAGCCCCTTGGGCACTATCTTCTAAAAGTAATATTTAAATTCCATTTGCCCCACTATCCCACAGCTGGAAATATAAGGCGTGACCGCACTTCCCTCTGTGAGGGAACCCGAGGAATTTACAAAGGAACATGACTTTGGCCTGTTTTGAGGGAGCTGACCACCTAGCAAAGAGGCTTTGCTGACATCAGTGATCAGCCAGGCTCTGAAGGGCCTTGCTTAGAGAGACCCTGTGTGAAGGTCTCAGGGGACAGTTTGCCTCTGAGGAAGGCCAGTGCAACATAGCATGGGCTTCAGCGTTAGGCTTTAGGTCCTAGCCAGACAAAATGCACTAGCTCCAGGGAGGGCAAAGACAAATGAGGGGCCTGCTGGGTATGTGGGTTGCTTTAGGATTTCCTAAACTATCCACACATAGCACCGAATGCTTGGGGCCTCTCAAGAAACTAGCCATCCTAGCCATTAGTGTGCTTAAGATCCACCCAGTGACAGAGGCTTTACCAGCAGGCGTGGGGTCAGCCGCAGCAGCGCGGGAATGTCGAGTTGCCCTCAGGGAGGGAGCAGGGGGCCCTGTGAGGAAGGAAGGGGTGATGGCCCTCAGTGGGGGCCAGTGGGACCTGTAAGAGCCCACCTCTTTCCTTCCCCTTTCCCCGCTACAAGACAAGGTAAGAAAACTTACGATGTTGATGGGCAAAGAAGCCTTCAAAGATCACAAAGTTGTTCACCTAGAAGATAAAGCAAACAGCTGTGTACTTAACCTCAGCACACCCTGGGGTATAGAACCTGTGCCAGAAAGACCACCGGGGCAGGCTGGGGATGTGGCTCAGGTGGCTTACATGAAAATGAAACCCGGGGTTCAGTGTGTGCTATCACAAACTAGGTGTAGCAGTGCAGGCCTGGAATCCCAGCACTTGGAAGGTGGAGGCAAGAGGCTCAGGAGTGGCAGGTCATCTCAGCTACACAGTGAGTTTGAGGCCAGTCTGGGCTACATGAGACCCTGTCTCAAAAAACAAACAAACCCACAGTGGAAAGAACAAAAGCCAGATCTCTTGTCTTTGGGGCAGACCAGATAAAATCCCAGACCCCAACAAGCTGGTGCTAAAGTTCATGTGGAATCATAGAAAAATTATACAGAGCCAGTCAAGAAGACAAAAATGAGCATTAGCACTTCCTGGTTTCAAAACCTACACTACAGAGCTGCACACATCAAAATGGTATGGTGGAAGGGTCTCAGTGCCACAAAGACATGATACTGTGGAAGTAGCACAGGGCAGCAGACTCCATTCGTGGAGTGAAACAAGGATCCAGAAATAAGCTGGTTTTCTTTTCTTTTTCTTCCCTCCCCTCCCCTCCCTTCCCTCTTCTCTCCTGTCTACCACCAACCCCCCCATTGGTGAGTCTCCTGACCAGCCTAGAACTTGCTACATAGACCAAGCTGGCCCCAAACTCACAGAGATCTGCCTGCCTCAGCCTCCTGAGCGCTGGGACTAAAAGGCATGTGCCATCGTACCTGGCTGTCAACTGGTTTTCAACAAAGGTTCCAAAGCTATTCAACAAGGGATGAACAACTGCCCTTCAACAAACCGTGTTTGGATAAATGAATATCCACAGCAAAGTTCTGATTCTGAGTCAATATTTCACATTGCAGACAAAATGTACATCAAATTGATCAAAGACCTAAATATAAAAGTTAAAACCATGACACAGAGAAATAAGTGGTAAAATCTTCATAACTTTGAATTAGGTGACAGTCCTGTGGTGTCTGTGCCCTTCCCTCTTGTCTATGCCCCCCATCCTGCTGTCCATGTCTTTGCTGTCTGTACCCCCTCATCCTGCCATCATACCTCCCCATCCTGCTGTCTGTACCCTCCATCCTGCTGTTGTACACCATCCTGCCATCTGTACCCCTCATCCTGCCGTCATACCCCCCATCCTGCCATCTGTACCTCCATCCTGCCGTCATACCCCCCATCCTGCTGTCCACACCCTCCTTCCTGCTTACACTATCACTCTATAGCCATTCACCCTCATCTATTTTCTTTTTTCTTTTGAGGGAGGGGGGCTTGCTACCAAGCCTATGACCTGAGTTCAATCTCCAGAACCCACATGGTGAAGAGAACCAACCACCACAAGTGTCCTCTGACCTCGACCTGTGCACCGTGGCACACATACCACCCCCATGCAAGTAAATAAGTATTTAAAAAATCTTGGTACCGGGGCTGGAGAGATGGCTCAGCAGTTAAGAGCACTAACTACTCTTGCAGAGGACCCAGGTTTGCATCCCAGCACCAATATAGCGGTTAACAACCGCCTGTACTCCAGTTCCAGGAGATCCTGTACCTTCTTCTGACCTCCTCAGGCATTGCATGATGCAGGTACACTTACACACATGCAGGTAATACACTTATATACATAAAAAAAAAATATCTTGGGGCAAACAGTAAATTAGGAGGGGGCTGGCTCAGAGGTTAAGAGCACTGGCTGCTCTTGCAGAGGACCTGGGTTTGATTCCCAGCATGCACATGGTGACTAACAAGCATACAAAACTCCAGTTCTAGGGGAATCCAACACTCTCTTCTGACCTCCATGGGCATCACACAACACGGGTGCACTTACACACAAGCAGGCAAAACCCTCATACAAATAAAATTAAATAAATCCAGTAAATTATATCTCAATAAAAACCCTAGCTCTACTTTTAAGTTCCCCCAGGATCCTGGTACATGAGTCAAAATATGGGGTACTGCGACATCTCAAGCTGTCAAAACAAAACATAAAACAATACATATTAACAAGGCATGGTCCCAAAGGTTAGGTCTCCAGCAGGTGCTGTTGGGAGTGGTGGAAGCTCTGGGGCTGGGGCCTGATCACAGGTCAATTCTGGAGGGGACACTGGAGCAGTGGCCCGCCCTCTCTTCCTGTTTCCAGGCTGCCACTTGGGCGGGTCCCGGCAGTCCTCTTCCAGGAGCTCCTGGCCTATGATGCTCTACTTCAAGGGGCCCAAAAGCAACAGGGACAATTTGAGGGTAAAAATTGAACTGTGAGCCTTTATCCATTAAGTTAATTTACTGCCAGTGACAAAAGCTGACCTAACCTGGGGCTGGAGAGATGGCTCAGCGGTTAAGAACAATGATTGGTCTTGCAGAAGACCCGGGTTCAAATCCCAGCATCCACATAGCAGCTAACAATTGTCTGTAACTCGAGTTCCAGGGAATCTGACAGCCTCTCCTGTCCTCCGTGGGCACTGCACGACATGGGTACACTTACCTACATGCAGGCAATACACACATACACATAAAATAATAAAATATTAAAAATATTTTTTAAAATATTAAAAAAAAAAGCTGACTGACCTAATGCACAAGGCTAAACAGTTTATACACATACTGAGAGAAATTCAGTTGGCTTCAAACAGGGAATGCTGGGCGGTGAGATGGCTCAGGAGATAAGAGCTCTGCCATGCAAGTAGGATGAGTTTAACTCCCGGAACACACATGGCAGAAAGAGAACTGACTCCCACAGGTTGTTCTCTTGCCTCACACATGCACCATGGCATGCACATGCCTGCACTCACAACATACAATCATACTCTCACACACAGACCAATAATAAAATTTTTTTTGTCTATTTGAGACAGGGTCTCCCTGGTCTGGAGCTTCCTATGAAGACCAGGCTGGCCTGGGCTAAGTGCTAGGATTAAAGGTATACACCAGCACCATCATGTCTTACTGCCCTTTTCAAGATTTATTTTATGAGTATGAGTGTTTGCCTGCATGTATGTATGTACCATGAGTGCAGTGCCCTCAGAGACCAGAAGGTGACGGATCCCCTGAAACTGGAGTTATAAATGGTTGTTAGCCGCCATGTGGGTACTGAGAACTGGGTTCTTCCAGCCCTTCTGTTGTCTTTTTTAATTTTAATTTTTTTTTTAAACAAAGGCTCATGTAGCCCAGGCTGGCTACATGACGTTGAACTCCTGATCATCTGGAAAATCAGCTTCTAAGCTGGACATGATGGCTCATGTCTATAATCTCAGCACGCAGGGGGCAGAGGCAGATGGATCTTTGTGAGTTCAAGGCCAGCCTGGTCTACATAGTGAGTTCCAGGCCAGCTGAGGCTACTGGGAGAACCTGTCTCAAAATGACCAAAAAAGAAAATAGAATAGAGAGGGCTGGAGAGATGGCTCCATGCTTAAGAGCACCGAGTGTTCTTGCAGAGGACCCAGGTCCAGTTCCCAGCACCCACATGGCAGCTAACAACCACCTGTTAACTCTAGTTCCAGGGGCCCCAATGCCCTCTTCTGATCTCCACAGGCACTGCACAATATACATGCAGGCAATACACTCACACATAAAATAAAAATAATAAATTTTTTGGGGGGGTCTTTTTGAGACAGGGTCTCCATGTAGCCCCAGCTGTCCTGGAACTCACTATGTAGACCAGGCTGGCCTTGAACTCACAGAGATCCACCTGCCTCTGCCTCCCAAGTGCTGGGATTAAAGGCATGCACCACCACGCCCAGCTAAAATATTTTTTAAAAAGAATAGAAAAGAAAAATCCTTGGGCTAGAGAGATGACTCCATGGCTAAGATTTCAGTTCCCAGCACCCACACTGGGTGACTCACAACTGCCTGTGAGACCAGCTTCAGGGGATCTGACACCCTCTTCTGGCCTCCAGGGGTACACACATACACATAATAAAAGTAAATTCCCTCAAAACAACTGAACGGCCATAGAGTATGTGACAGTACAAAAAAAGTGAGTTGTACAAAACAAATCACGTATGATGAGGAATAAACAGCTCCTGGGAAGAACCACTTCTCTGTCCCAAACAACTTTAGCTGGGCACTGTGGCACATAGTCCTAGTCTCTGGGTGGCTGAGGCAGGAGAATCATGAGTTTGAGGGAAGGTGAGTTACAAACAAAACAGCCTGGCTTGGTGATGCACACCTGTCACCCCATTACTCAGGAAGGAGGTGGAAAACAAGAGAGTAAGCATGAGTTCAAGGCCAGGCCAAGATACACAGCAAGACCCCGTTTCCATTACACACGTCGGGGCTGGCAAGATGGCTCAGTGGGTAAAGGCACTTGCTGCCAAGCCTTATGACCTGAGTTTGATCTCCAGGACCCAAATGGTAGAAAGAAGAGAACTGATGTTGTCCTCTGACCTCTACAAACATACGCATAAGAGAGAACATACACAAAATAATGTGATATTTTTTTTAAATGGGGGGTGGGGGGGGCAGTGGGAGATGGGGCTAGGCATGGTGGTGCATGGTGATCTCAGCACTTGGGAGGCAGAGGCAGGTGGATCTCTGTGAGTTCAGGGCCAGCCTGGGCCACATAATGAGATCCTGTCTCGAAACAAACAAAAAAGGGAGTTGGGGATATAGCTCAGTGGCAGAGCACACGTGTAGCATGCCCACGGCCCATGGATGGATCCCCAGTATCACAAAATGATCACTTAATCATGTAACAGGAATGTTCAGTGAAGAGTCACATTTGAGCTCTGACCTGTGGGACGATGGTCTAATGGGAATGCTCAATGAGGAGCCTCATGCAGAGCTCTGACCTGTGGGACAGTGGTCTCCAAGTTGTAGTGCTTATTCAGGAACTTCAGCAGCTTTGGTGATGGCCTGTCAATGGCCAGCTGGTGTGGTTCAACTCGCTCCTTCTGCAGGGAAAGGACATTACCTTAGTAGGGCTGGTAGGGGCTGTGCCAGCAGGCCGTCAGGGGCCTGGCCAGGGAACAGGAAGAAAGGACAGGGGAACACTGCGGAGGGGCAGCAGGGCCTCTGGGTGCCTTGTGTATCTGTGGTGACTGATACCTGCAGCATGTAATGGAAGAGCTCTTGGCCGTGGCCATGACGTTGCACTGACTCGTGGATATAAAAGTCCAGAATGCATAGTGGTTCTACTTCATTGTGAGCCTCACGGTCATCCTGTGAGGAAAAGAACAGGACATATTTTTACCATCCGGACACCTTTGCTGTCGTGCCTACCCGGTGGTCCTCCACCACTTCTCTTCTCCCACACCACAGCTCACAAACGTCCAGCTCCCAGCAACACTCACCAGTACAAAGAGCTTCTTGTATCCAACTTTGAGGAAACCAATAATGGCTCCTTTCCCTGCCCTGTGGGATGGGGAAAATGATGAAGGAGCCAGTGGCAACGCCTGGGAGTCATAAGAAAGGGGGCGGCTGAGGGGAGGGGTTCCGTAGGGATGGAAGAGCATGGGCACTCACGGTCGGGCAGAAGTGTCTTTTAGCACATAAATGACATGGCGGTTACTCTGCATCCTCGATGCACTGGTGATGGGAGCAGGAAGATGCTGGGCCTGCAGAGATGATGGCAGACTCGTTCAGGCCCCTGCCCACCACCCCACAAAGTCCATCACCCCACAGTCTCCCTCCACTCCAGCTGGAGATGCCCGTACCTTGGCAGAGGCCTTGCCCAGTTCATCTACAATGGTCATGATTTGCTGCTGCAGATCCACACTACAGAAAGAGAAGACCGTCAGATACTCCCTGGGTTGCAGCAACCCGAGGTCACCCCTGGCGGCCTGGCCTGGGCCCCGACCAAGCTGAAGTCCCGGGGCTTCTGCCTAGGGGTCTCACTGACTTCCCACCCAGCCCTCTGGGGTCCAAACTTGGGTCCCACCTTTCAACCGTGGGACAGTAGGAAGGGTGGGTCAACCACAGCCTCTGGTTGAGACCACATTGGACCAAAGGGTGAAAGGTCATGGAAGCAGACGGATTAACCCCTAGGCGTAGGGTCAAAGGTCACTAACAAGGCAGGCCAGGCCCTCAGAGGAGTGGCCTCTGCTCAGGAGAAGGGGGCGTGGTGCCTGCCCCAGGTTTGGAGAGGACCCGAGACAGAAGGGCCGTGGGGCGGGTTTGAGCTGTCACCGGGCCGGCGTAGTGGTTCCGGGTCGGCGGGCCGGGGGCCGCAGGTGCTGGTCCAGCACGGTGATCCGCTCCGGGAGCAGCGCGTCCACATCGAACGGGAACTCCATGGCCCATTGTGCGCGGCCGGACCCGCCCCGCGCAACGTCACTTCCGCCCCTGCCGCCTGCCTGTGAGCCTTTATCCGTAAGCCCCGCCCCGTCCAGTGGACCCGAGACCCCGTGCCTGTCGCCGGACTGGCTGTCCCCCTAGCGACTGACTGTAGCATTAACGCATTCTTCCGGCACTTCCTTCTGCTCCTAGGGAGCAGCTGAAAGGCGAGCAGCTCTTCGAAAAGGACGGAAGGGGCCACCGCGGACCCTTCCCGAAGCTGCGGGCGGGGCCAGTTATCTGGCCACACCGCACCCCTTCCTACCCCTCTCAACAGCAACCCGCTAAATGGCCCAAAGCAAGCAAGCCAGAGACCCGCAGGAGATACAGCTTTATTGTGGAAAAGTCAAACAGCTTACAGTCCAATTTCCCACACGCACCTGAACCTGTTTCGACG
Organism: Nannospalax galili; assembly: GCF_000622305.1. Lineage (NCBI taxonomy): Eukaryota > Metazoa > Chordata > Mammalia > Rodentia > Spalacidae > Nannospalax > Nannospalax galili. The sequence goes on along the minus strand of NW_008344843.1, from coordinate 141,238 downwards.
TGCTCCATGGACCCCCCCCTCCGTGATCAGTTTCCACGTGCACATGGACCCCCCCCCTCCGTGATCAGTTTCCACGTGCACATGGACCCCCCTTCTCTCCGTGCACATGGACCCCCCCCTCCGTGATCAGTTTCCACGTGCACATGGACCCCCTTCTCTCCATAGTCAGTTTCCACGTGCACACGGACCTCCCTCTCTCTGTGATGTTTCCACGTGCACACGGACCTCTCTCCCTGGTCAGTTTCCCACCCGCCTTGAAACTCCCTGATCTGTTTCCCACATGCAGACATTCTCTCCAACCTCAAATCCATCTGTCCCTTCACCAGCTGGCATTCCCACGTGGCCTGCAACGGGTCACTTTTCAGAGCACAGCCACCGCATACATAAGCCCAGGCACTTCCTCATAATCTCTCCGAATCTTTCATAAATTCTAAGCACTCTGGTGGCTGGTCTGCTCAGAGGAGGTTTCTGCTGGGGGTGGGGGGGGCACCGCAGGCATGGACTCAGGTGGGGGGCCGCTTTCTTCTAGGAGATTTCCTTGATATAGCCGTCGAAGGCGGGACAGCTCTCTCTCCGGTGGCTGCTGCCAGTTGTACCATGGGTACCAAGGGTCACCTGATGCCAAGGTGGGTGCTGGTGGAGTAGCACTCACAGCTCCATGAGATGTGCTGAAGTCAAGGTCGCGGGGTTCAACATGGGGAATGTACTGACTGAGGAGACCTAAGGGATTTAAAATGGAGGGCAGTTCGTATTCAGACAAGAAAAAAGCTGAAGGGACCAGTGGGGACTGCCCCGTACATTTCTGCATGCCATATATGACACAAAGCCCCACCCAGCCAGGCAGAGAGCAGGCCCAAGCACTGCCTTGGCTCTCCAAGCTGTGCTCAGGAGCTGCACACTCTAGTGAGGGGGCACTTTCACTAGGCAGTACAAAGGTGCCAAATAACCCAGGGTCAGTTTATGTAAGGAGCGTTCTGTGAGCCTGACAGCATTGCCAGCACTGTAAACTAACAGAAGAAAAAGGGCGAAGAGCAAAGGGACAGTGACAAGACTCAGGAGAACCGAGACAGCAAGAGTTAGCGGCCTCATAGTGCAGCTCCGGTGACTTGGAACCTGCTGTGTAGACCAGGCTAGACTTGAACTTGCAGCAATCCTCCTGCCTCTGTATCCAGAGTTCTGGGCTTACAGGGTCCCGCCGTCACACCCAGTTTGGAAAGAGTACAGGGAAGTAAGTGCCCTTCTCAGACAGGGGGAGCGCTTAGACACACCCTCCAGGCCCAAGTCACTTTTTTTCCCCAGGAAACCTGCCCTCCTTCCTCCCACTCACCACATTCCCTGGCTTTCTGGATGGCCTGGGTCAGCTTCTTGTGCTGCTTCATGCAGACCCCTAGGAAAAGAAAAAGAGCACAGCTCGCATTCGGCAAGACACAGTCAATAAAAGAAATGCTATATACAGTGGAAGATAGCTAGATATGGAGGATCTGGCTTTACCTGGCAACCCATACTTCTGACCTTCCTGTGGGCCTCTGTTTTCCCACCTGCCCAGAGGGAATCATCTTTCACTGCAAGGGAGCTGGCTAAGAGCTCTGCTTATCTAACCACTACAGAGAGGTCCTCCCGTGATAAATTCTGCAAGTCGGCAAGTGTGGCTGAATGGCTGAGTTGGACGATACACAGAGAAGTGATTTCATATCTGGGGAAAATGATCTGATGAAGTAGCAATAATTATCCTGCTTGCCTTCTGAAGACCCAGAGTAAAAAACTTCCCAACAAACTGAACATCATAGCGCCACACCCAATGACGGGTCCAGGTTATTCTCTGCCAAGTTCTTGGCAACATTTTTCAGTGCAGAGCCATACACTAAGGACCTAGGCTCTGCGGGTCCTGTGTCCACCATCACCACTAAGCTCTGCCACTGCTGCCCAGAAGCAGCTGTAGATATGAAAACCTGGGCATGGCAGCATCTGGTTAAGGCATAGAAAAATCCTGACTGGTACACTTACACTTTTAAGTTTGGGAAACCAAATTAATGTTTTGGCTGCATAAAAGAACTTAGGTAGCAGAAGAGAGTTACAGAAAAGCAGCAATCTGTTTACTTTTTTTGGGGAGACGGGGCCTTACTAAATAGCCCTGGCAAGGCTGGCCTTGAACTCAGGAAAATTCACCTTCCTCTGCCTCCATTTACCTTTTAAGAGCACATGGAGATAGTCTGCTTACAGAGGAGCTCACCTTTGTCTACATTTAATTGCTTTAGCACAGGAGTCTCCTCATCAAGCAAGACTCCAAAAGCTTTAACCACACTTGTGCTATAAATGGGAGCCACCAAATACCTGCTACCCAACTACATAAGCCAGGAGTGTTCCAAGAAAAAGTTATCCTGGCAGACCAGAATGCCAGGCTAACCTGTATATGGGGCGTGGAAGATGATTCCTGTGTGGGCACAGACAAACTGTTCCAAGAGCTTCACATTCTGCAGGAGAGAGACAAACATGGTGGGCGAGGGAGTCAAGAGCTCTGGAGCCTGAAACTGCAGTCTGGACACCTCAAACACCCTTTGCCACTGGATGCTGTTCTCCACATCTCAGTGTTAGCCTCACCAATTCACTGGCTGTTCAACCACTTCATATGCACATCCTGTATTCTCCTAGTGAATCATGCCAAAGTGGGTTCCACAGGGATTACTTTCCCAAAGTCAATCTTTGGGGAAAAATTAGGACGTTATCAAAGCCCCAGAAATAACCTTCTGGTGGGTTCCTATAAATGACTAAGAAACAGAACGGTGTGCTGAATATAATGTGTGACCAAGAACATTTTATAGTTCAAAATACATAGAACAACTCCTGAGCACAGGCACATCTGTGGAGCAACTGTCACATAACTGGTTGTATTTCCTATCACCTGCCGTCCACACTGAAACTGGCAGGTTATCCTTGGTAATGTCAGAAATGCTACCAGAGCAGCCAGGCACCACAGGCGGGCTGACACACAAACCTCAGGACTCTCTTGATGACTAGCCATACAGCTTTGGCTAAAATACTGCTAGCTCTGAAAGCACTTTCCTATTAGCAGTTTCATAATGCTTTTCAATTCATTAAGAAGCAAATCTTGCTGGGTGTGGTTGCACACACCTTTAATCCCTCTGTCAAGAGACAGAGGCAGGCAGATTTCTGTGTACCTAGAGAGAGCGGTCTGGTCTACTTCCTGAGCTACAGGTCAACATATGGGTACTGAGAGCCAACCCCAGGTCCTCTTGTCATTTCTCTAGCCCGTTTTTTGAGGCAAGGTCTCAATTTATATCACTAGCTGGCCTGGAACTCCCTGTGTAGACCAAGCTGACCCACACACAGAAAGAAGTAGGGTAATATATTATCTAATCATTTTAATAGATAATAAATGGGGTACTGCTGCCTTGGAACCTTTCCGACTCTTGGGAGTTTTTCTTACTTTTTCTTTTGTGGTCTGTTTGAGACAGGGTCTCCCTGTAGCCCCAGCTGTCCTTGAACTCAGAGATCCGCCTGTCTTTGCCTCCTGAGTGCTGGGATGAAAGGCATGCACCAGCACACCCAGCTCAATGTGTAGCCCTGAACTCCAGTTCATGATCCTCCTGGCATGCGCCACAACAGGCTTTCTCTTAATAAATTTACTTTTTTCACTTAAAAAGAAAATACAGGGGCTGGAGAGATGGCTCAGCAGTTAAGAGCACTGACTGCTCTTGCAGAGGACCTGGGTTTGATTCCCAGCACCCACATGGCGGCTAAGAACTGTCCTTAACTCCAGTTCCAGGGGAATCTGAAGCATTGCATGATAAGGGTGTACTCACATACATGCTGGCAATACACTCATACACGTAAAATAATAGTAATAAAATATGCCGGGCGTGGTGGCACACACCTTTAATCCCAGCACTCAGGAGGCAGAGGCAGGTGGATCTTTGTGAGTTCTCAAAAAGACCCAAAAAGATAAATAAGAAAATAAAAAGAAAACACAAATGAACCACTAGGCTGGGTGTGGTGGAATAATCATAGCACATGGAAAGGCAGGAGGATCAGGAGCTCAAGGTTATCCTCAGCTACACATCGAGTCTGAGGTCACTTGAGCTATCTGAGACTCTGTCTCACCCCTCCTCCCCAGTTAACCTTTGGGCACTGTTCCCCTCCCCTTTTTTCTTTTTTTTGGTCTTTTTAAGACAGAGTCTCCCTATAACCCCAGCTGTCCTGGAACTCACTATGTAGACCAGACTGTTCTTGAACTCACAGAGATCCACCTGCCTCTGCTGCGATTAAAGGTGTGCGCCACCACGCCCGGCTTTTCTTTTTTGAGAGGGATGAGGTAGGGCCATGGCCAAGGCCTGAAACTCACAGTTCTGTCAGCCTCCCCAGTGCCGGAGTGAAAGATGTACACCATCCAGCCTGGGGTGAAATACATGTTTTCCTTACCTGCCAATTTAGACTACAACTGGGCAGGGAACAAACTTTGGCAGTACAATCCACAGTAGAGGTGAAAGGCTGGGCGGGATGGGGGGTTGGGGGGGGTTTATATGTTGGCAGAAACACTCATTGCAAAATGGACTGCAGAAAAATCAGGAAAAGAAAAGTATGGGGGGGGTATTCATGATCATCTCTTTAGTACTGCAAAGAGGCTCCAAATCCTAATCCTGGATAAAAGATTCTCCTTACCCTAAAGTCAACATGCAACTTGTGATCCCGGCAGATAGGGCAAGGATTCCCAGCAACTTTATTGTTACGCTGTGAAAAGGAAATTGGCAGTTAAAGATGATCAAAACATTTTCCAATCATCCTTACACGCCCCACCCTCATCCCAACCAGATGCCACCCTTAAAAACTCACAATACAGGTCTTCCGGGTCCGCTGAGGGGGTATACCACCTTTGTGGTTGCGGCGGTAGTCAGCCCAGACAGGGCGAGAACCATAGCGGCTCTGGTATTCTGAAATGAAAGCCAGATTGATTACAGACACTAGTGGAAGGAATCACCTCTACCAATTCACCTCAGGGCCCACCTTCTCCTCCTCTCCTCCAATCTGGGGTACCTTCTGAGTCCAGATATTTCCAGGGTTCATTCTCATAAGGGGAAATGGGAATCGAGGGCAGAGAATCTTCTTCAGGGGATACTTTGGTGCAAAGAGTCTGTAGAGGAACCTATAAAGGAGGAGACAACAGAGAGGATGAGTTTTAAGAAAGGACTCTAGTCTGTCATACTTTGGAGGTGCAATGTGCCTAACATGATTGGACAGGGACAGACAAGAAAGGCAGCACTTTTGTTAGCATTAAACAACCACTCTGCCTAGCTCCAATTTTTAGGTCGTGTAGGATAAGCCATCTACACTGAAGGGATAATCAGGATACATTGGTAGAACACAATCATTAAACAAGATCTGTACTTGGGAACGAGTTGAATGGGATAAAAGGGAGAGAAGGGTGTGCAGTGAACTGGCTCAGCGAACTTCCCTAAGTTACTCCGTTTTGTTCAGAGCCATTTCAGCAGCAACTTTGCGCCACACCGAAAGGAAAAGGGGGGCAACCTTGGGTCTTGGAAAATTGCCCTCGCCATGAACCATGGAATGTGCTAATTCCAGACATCACACATCTGACTAACCAGCTTGTTTTCACTTCTGTAACCTGCTTGCTATCTTGGGTCACCCTGACACAGGGCATAAGACCACCCTTGTTATCCTGTTATTGTATGACCACCTAGACATCATTCACCTTGATTGTCTTATTATACTTATGGCTAAAATAGTTGGCTAGTTTTAAGGTCACAAAATTTGATGCCAAGTTATACGACTGTATCACTTGTCTGTATAATGACTGGTTGTTGATTAATAGATTCAAAGTTCTGCTATGTTGTACAAACCTGATTGGGTCAGACATGAACCATGGAATGTGCTAATTCCAGACATCACACATCTGACTAACCAGCTTGTTTTCACTTCTGTAACCTGCTTGCTATCTTGGGTCACCCTGACACAGGGCATAAGACCACCCTTGTTATCCTGTTATTGTATGACCACCTAGACATCATTCACCCTGATTGTCTTATTATACTTATGGCTAAAGCAGTTGGCTAGTTTTAAGGTCACAAAATTTGATGCCAAGTTATATGACTGTATCACTTGTCTGTATGATTGGTTGATTAATAGAGTCAAAATTCTGCTATGTTATACAAACCTGATTGGTTCACAAGTGTCCTGTTTTAATAATACTTCTGTAATCCTATAAAAACTCTGACCTGATAATCATCAGGGATGCTTCTACTGCTGAGATAGACAGCCCGGCCGGTGGAAAATTAAAATTTACCTTGCTGCTTTTCTTAAAGTGGTGTTGGTGATTTTTTTACGAACTCTGTCCTATAACATGCAGTGTTTTGGAAATAACAGGTATGCAGGACAGGACATGCATGAGGTAGTTGAGATTCCAATCAAATCCCAAGTCACTGAGTGAGCCAGTTTTAATGTAAAATGTTGAAGGTCAACATTCCTTAGAGCAAAACAAGTTGGAGTCCTAACGCTAGTTTTAAAGCTACCAAGCCTATGAATTCGTTGGTGACCTGTCCCTAACGTCAGTCCCACTTTAGGGAGTGGCATCAGACAAGCCTTCCCAACGCTCCCTGCCCTGCCAAGAACCTCCAGGGTGGTGAGTACCTCAAGCTGGAGGGAAAACTCCAGAACAGAATTAGGTTCCGAAGCATGCTGATAAGAGGCAGAGCAGAGAGTGGTGGATCACACCTGCAGTCAAATGCCTGGGAGGAGGAGGCAGGAGGATCAGGTGTTCAAGGTCATCCATGAGGCCAACCAGGGCTGTACGAGACTATTTCTCAGAAACGCCAAGGGAAAAATACAAAGAAATATTAAAGACTCTTAATGCAGGGACACTCCTGGGTACCACGACGGGTTCAGGACTGGCTGGCCAGTTCGGTTGCCAGTGCACGGCGGGGGGAGGGGGGGTAGGCCCATCACCTACTCTGCAGGTGTCTGGGGAATGGGGGGGCCCCCGGGCCCTTGCAAGACTCAGCATGGCAGTGCAGAGATCCGGGCCGCCCAGGGGGCTGCGGGGAGGGCAACGGCCGGGAGGAAGCCCGTTACCTGAACTCCGCAGGCGCTTAGGAAGGGAGCAGGGTTAGGGAACCGGCGCAGCAGCGTGAGCAGCGCGGAAGCCGCCATCTTGACGCAGGCCCGACGTCAGGCAGGGACGCCCACTACGCATGCCTGGGGGGGAGGAGAAATCTGCCCGGGGGCGGGGCCTGTCTTAACTCCTCCCCCTCGTCCCGCACAGCAGGAAGCGGCTGCGCACGTGCGTCAGGACGGAAGCGTGGAAGGGCGGGGGCCGCGGGGAGAAGCTAATTTAACCTGCGTCACAATCAAATCAGACCTCAAAATTGCGCTTTTTCCGGGACAATCGCGACGACTCCCGATTCCACACTGAGTGTAGGACTTGGAAGTCGTTTGGAGGGGGATTTGGACCCGGGTATTCTCAGTGCGCATGCGCGCGTCCGTGCCCACCAATCAGGGGAGAGGTTGCTGTGCCCAGGCGGAAGTGCTAGAAGCGGAGGAAAGGGAGGTGCGGGGCGGCCGCATCACGCGCTCGCTACGCGGGGAGCAGGAAGAAGCCGGAAGAAGGGGCAGCCAATCGTCGCTCGAGCAGGTCTCCGGGCTGGCCAATCCAGGATCGCCTCGCGTACACTGTCTCGCGACGAGGGCGGTTCGCTATCAAGGTTGGGTGCATTGGGCGCTGGCCCGGTATAAAAGACTCCGCCCGAGCGGGCTGCCGCCATTCTGGGGTTCGTTTAGAGGTAAGTTTGGGTGTCCTTGCGGAAGGAGGGTAACGGCCTGCGGAGACCGGTTGGCCGGGGCAGCGGGGGCGGGAAACACCGGGATCCGGGCCGCCACAGCCTGCGAAGGTGGCCGTGCTGCGGGCGCAACGGAGGGCGAGTCCTGGGACGCCGAGGCCACCCCGTCTGATCACATCCTTCTCCCTTGTGTTCCTTCCATGCCAGGTTGAATTTTACTCCGAGAAAGGCCGGCCACCAGGAAAACAAACAAGCCGCAGCACCATCTAAGCCCTTGAAAGGATTCCGAGGGGGGAAAGGGAAAACAGCAGCCACCAGCCCAGCCACTTGTGTCTTCTGCCCCTCCCCACCTGTCTTGCCCACCCCACCAGCCCACGCTGCTTGGGACTTGCACTCTGTGGCCGAAGGACCGTCACCACATAACTTCAAAAATAATCCACCCACCCTCTCCCTGCCCAAAGCCACCCAATCTCACTCATCTAAGCGTTCCTTTTTGGACTCCACTCAGATTTTTTTTTTCTACGACCCCCCCTCCCTAAATGGAGTTGGGTGGGGGGAGAATGAAAACTCAGTTGGCCTTTCCTTTTTAAAGAGACTTTTTGAGCCAATGAGGCCCCCCAAGTAATTTGAGTTTTGGGTCCTGGTTGGTTGGTTAATTTTTTTTCCCTCCAAAATTTTAAGCCCTCCCCCCCCTGAGCCCGAGGTGCTGACGTCGCAAAAAAATTGGATAGTAAGTGTCGAATTTTCAAAAACCAGCCTTACAACAAGAAATCAACGTTTCCCGTTGTGAAACCAAAAATAATGAGAGGAAGAGACCATAGAATGAGTAGAAAACTGGAGAAGGACCAATTGGGTCTCTTAATCTCCGTTTAAAAAGGGCCTTTGGGTCTCAACAGTCTTTGTTCTCTCTCTCCCCTACCACCTGCCTCTTCCCTGCTCTGCAGTAGGGAAGGAGAGGGTGGAGGGAGGGCCAGCAAGTGAGAATTTTGATGGTTAACCCTTGGTAATCCAGCAAATTTCCAGACTGCCAAAACATAAGCCTTTGCTTTTTTATAAGGAGGAATGGTTACCTTCCTCTGGTTAGCAGTCTTCAAAAGGGTTAATGAGCTCACATACAAAAGATGGTGGATCTTGTGGCCCAGAAGTCCCACTTCTTTGTGTGTGAGACACGCAGAACGCCTTTCAATTTGCCAGATTAATAAGCAATCTGTACATAAAGATTGCAGGGTAAGGAGATGGGCAGAGAAAAATGCTAGCTGGCTATGTAACTTAAGTGATCGTTAAATCCTCTCAATTTTGCTGTAAATTGCTTGGGATCTATTGTACGGTTAAAAATAGGTGCAATCTAGGAATAAAGATTGCAAGACACTTAAATTTAGGGCAAAGTATAATTTAGTTACAACTACATATACAAGATAACATTTGGGGAGGTAACGAATGTCTTGTAATTGTTGCAGTTTGCGTAGGATTTTTAAAGACAAAGTGATTTAAAATTTTTAACTTGATAGCTTTAGCGGGTGGTGGATACAGTTAAACTAGAGGGGGGAAAGGTTGGGAAATGTGGAATTCAGGAGTCTATAATTTTAAGAGCCATTAGTGCATTTGAATGCTAGCTTTCTAGATTTGTGTCGTTAAAAGGATTTTTTTTTTCTTCCCTGCTTCAAATATGGCGACTTTTCCTTGTCCTTTTGTCTTTCAAGCGGCGTTGCAGGTTGTGTCTTGACCCATTTTCCTCCTGTCCTCCCACCGCAACCCTATTTGTTCAGAGGGGTCCAAGTCCTCCCCCTTTATCGTTATGGGGGGGGGTCGATGGTAGCAAATTGAATTTCAGTTGCAAATTCAATTCTTACTCTCAGAAAATTGTTCTTTAAAATATATTAATTGCTTTTATTTTCACTAGGCTCTTCCTGAATCAAAATAGCTCAAATTATTGAGGACGGTGGGGCGGAATGGCTTGTATTTTTTTTAGTGCTGTTTTTAAGTGTAAGTAAAGCTACCGGCAGAGTCGGCGGCTTTTTAAATTCGGAGTCCTCGTCTCCATTACAAAATGGCGGCCCTCCTTTGTTTTTCTCTCCCTTTTGCCAGTCAGAGCTTAGGACCGCCCTAAGGCTTGGTCAAGGGGGAGGAGCCACTTTGAAAGGTGATGTAATCCGCTTGCTTCCTCTCCACCCTCTGGAGACTCCACCCCCCCCCAAGCAAATTTCTCCCTGCGCACAATGCTGATGGGGAGAATACATTTTCCTTTAATTATCTTTTACAAAGTATCTTATAGGGATCACAGCTTAAGAATTCGGAGTGGAGGCTGTCCCTCTCCTGGGATAACTCCAGCTTTTGAATTTAATAACCAACCCATTGCTTTTATTTTCCCCTTTTCACTCACCACTGCTTGGGAGTTGACCCTGCTTCAGGTGTGGGGTGCCAAACTAGAACTGTCTTTAAGGCTGAGAGATGGGGCAAGACACAGGGCTTGTAAACCGGCAGACGACTGGGTCCAAGGAAGCTGTGATGGGCCGCCCTGCCCAGGACCAGTCCTTGGGCTTCCTGAGCCGGTTTGCTTTGTACATGAGTGGGGAGGGCTGGGACTGGCAGGACCTTCTTGTAAACCTCCCTTATTCTCACCTCTCAGTTTGGGGAGAAACTTTTTGTCCTCAGTGCCATTACCTCTGCAGTCGCTTAGTTCCTGTGTGTTGGCACTAGGATGAGAAGTGATCTTTAGGAAAGGAGGCTGCAGTTGTAAGCTCGAGGCAGGGGGAGTCAAGCTACGGTTTCTGGTAAGCAAAACATTTCTGGTACTCCATTTCACAACCTTTCGTTTTTTTCCAAAGAGCCAACTTTTTGAATTTCTTTTTTTCTTCTAAAAAGAAATTCCTTCAGGACATTAAAAAGTGCCCTCTCCATTTCCCTTCTTGCTCAGTGGTTGGCAGCTGGTGCATGTTGAGCGCCATCCCCTGAGGGTGGTAGTGGGTGTCTGACTTTTCCTTACCTCTTTCCCCAACTTTTTCAAAGTCAAATATTTGGCAGTCTCTCCATATGCTTTTTTTTTTTTTAAATTTAAAGTCCTTCATTGAAGTGTGGGGGTTCTAGGCAGAGTTGGAAAGCCATTTTGTCCTGTCCTGTGGTGACTTGGGTGCAAGTAGGGCTCATTTTCTGCTGGGTGTGGATTCTTATTTTTACTTGGACATCTGATTGGATGGGAGGGCCTCTTCCACATGTCTATTTATCACACTCCTTTTTTTTTTTTTTTTTTTTTTAAAGCAGTTTGCCAGGTGCCTCTGCAGCATACGTTGGGAGCTGAACATTCTACCCACTGGGGCTCCTGATCTCTAGTGAGCCAGGGAATAATAAAGAAGAGCTTCCTTACACGGGAGATGGAAAGCAAGGGTTTGTAGGGAAACCAGATCCATCTAGAGAACCTTGGAGAGCCTGATCTTTATAGTGTGACCAGAGTTCATTCTGGGTCCTCTCCTGTGGGCTGAGATAATAGGTGTGATTTTCCATCTTTTTTGAAAGCCAGATAAGCTTGTGGGAACAAATAACCAGATTTTTGAAATACCCTTGAGGGAGATGTAGGCACTTACCATGGAAAAGCATAGAACCCTGTGAGTCCCTGAGACAACCCACTCCATCCACTGTTGGATCGTACTAGGAAACCCTGAGACACTGAGGGAAGAGAACAAAGCATCTGTTTGCAGAAGTGCTCAGGCCCCAGTAAGGTGAAGGCCAGCCTCCTCCCTCCTTTTGTCTGGTCTTGTTAAAGGACTCGGGCCTACATGGAGTTTGTTTCCTGAACCTATTCAGCATTCTGTGGTGACTTGGGGAATAACTAGCCAAGGTGGATATTTTTCACCACCTTAAATAACCCTCAAGTAAAATTATTTTTGAAGTCAGAAGTAGGAATTTGATCTCCAGCAAGAACTACAGAAAATTTCCCTGTGCCTTGGGCCACAGTAACTGGCAGTGCCCGTAACATTAAGAAAGCCAGACAGCCCAAGGTGGAGGTTAGGGCAGAGGCTTGCTTCCCATGTCCCCCTTTGTCTAGCCTTCAAGGAAATTAGCAGCTCATTAAAACAGTCATGCCCTGGACTATTTATGGCTGCAGGATTATTAATGGTCCCGCTCCAGAGCTCCAGTGCTTGGACCATCCCTGCTCAGCTGCATTCTCTACTGCAGACGTATGCCAGGCACATTGGGTTCCTTTCAACTGGAAGACCTTGGGACCATGCTATCAAAATCGAGAACCCAGCTTGTAAGGCACTTGGGGTTCATGATAATGAGTGGCTGAAGGAAAGTCACCGAGAAAGCACTTAACTTGGGACAAGTTCATCTTCCCCAGTATAAATAGTAGGAAGTGAGTGTCGGGCATTCCTTGTGTTTTACCTCCTCACTTTCTTAGCGGCTGTACCTTTATTGATTATACAAATAGGGATTTTAAGCCCCTAAGTCCCATTTCCAGCACAGGGCACTGGACACAGGTCAGCTTTGTACTCAAGCGTCCAGTTTCTCTAAAGGCAGCTGTCCTCTGCCTTGTTTGTGTGGAGGAACATTTGAGTTGGGTTAGTTCCTGAAGGAAGTCAAGGTCACAGGTCTATCAGCTTGTTGGATGTGCAGAGGGAAGATCTCCACGGTTCTGTATTTTCAGCTCTGGCTTTCAGTCAGTCAGCTCCGTTCACAAGGGAGTGGACTGAAATGCTTAGTTCCAGACTTGTCAAATTGCATACATGTTCCTTTGGATTCAAATAGGGTTGATGTATGTGTATAAATAGATCCATATTTTAATTCCTAGTCTGGTTGCTTGTGATATTACTGTATTATTATCTTGGGGCCATTCATTGCTTTTCTGACAGATGGAAAATCTAATATATCCCTACAGTTCCTGTATGTCACTGTGTGGTGTCACAGGACACAGCAAATCCCTAGATGTTTGTGTAAGAATGGCCCATTCGTGGCTTCGGCCCCGAACTTCTGACCAGTTCCAGTGTTCAGCTTGAATGTTTTTTCCCCTCTTACCTCAGGTTCCACTTGTCCTCGTGGAGGATCCGTGGGGTCAGCGACAGCAGCTAACCCAGTTCTGTTCACCACTTAGCATTTCTGCCTGCATCTCCTCTTCCTGTGTTGAGTCTGTAGGCCTCCACCTCTAGAGCCAGAATTACCATCCCTTCTTTCTGTGGGCTGCCGCTGCTCCCACCACCACCAGCCTAAGGTTGTTAGGAACCACACATTGAAAGTTGAGCATTTTGATAGGACTAAAAGGTTGTGGATTTTGTGTTTTACACTCTTAAGGATGTATTTTTACCTCGTGTTCCTGAACAGTCACTTGTTTTGACAGCCGCTTTCACTCACGTAAGAACCAGGAAAACAGTTGAGATTTTTACACATTTGTCTTCCTTCCTATGTGCTTTGAGAGCACATAGTACTAATTTCTATTCCAAGAAACCTATTTTCTGTAGATAGTGCATCATTTTGGGTGGCCTGATCTTTCACCCTTGTGAGGCTGCCTCTGCTGCTTCTCTGCCATGCAGGATTCTGGTGGTCCCCTAGTCTTTTTCCTGCCTACGTCAGCCAGGCCACCGCTACAGATCCTGCTCTAACGGCTCACCTTTCTGGTTCTCAGAAGCCAGTGTTTATAGAGGGGGCTGAAAATGTCAGTCAGAGTCGTATCAACCCTAAATTATGTCTGGAGCTTTGGTCTGGCCTAGAAATTGCCTCCTATAGGAGGCGGGGAGCTCTTAGGACACCTTTCCGGCTCTAAGGCTGCTGCTTGGAGTTCGTGGCACTTTCTATGTCCTTCAGCCTATTTGCTCTCCTGGTTCCTGTTTCTAGTTCTTGGCTTTGAGCTTTTCTTTGTGGGTCTTGGTGTGATTTTGAGGGACAGAGGGGTTAGGTTTTCATCTTTGCTTCTGGTACAAAGTTTCTCTTGAACTTTGGAACAATACTTGTTCAGTGTCTGGTTGATGAGTGACATTAGTGAGGGCTGAGGTGAGCTGCCTGCTCTCTGGGGTTCGCATGTCTGGGGGCTGCTCCCAGCTCCTAGGGGAAGGGTTCTTCCCAGCCAACCACCCCCTGACATGTTCAGTCCCTGTGATTATAGACTCTATGTGGCCCAGATGAAAGGGAACTGATTTGGGGGGAGGGTTGATTATTGTAAGATGTTTAGCCCAAATATCCAGGACTGACCCCATTCCTGTCTACAGATTGTTGGGGTTTTTTGTTTTGCTTCCAGGTCAAGTATATCATCAACTAATTGGAGACAGGCCTTCTCAGTAAACAAAAATAAACACCTGGTGGAGTTGAGCACCTTGCCTTAGGAACTTGACTCTCATCCCTGATAGATTCTACTGAAGTGTAGCTGTCCTAGAAAGGGTTTAACCAGGAGTGAGGTGGCCTCCCAGACCCTGCCCTTGAATTGTCTTGTTTAGTCATGTACTAACACCATACATACCTTACCAGGGCTGGCAGCCCCTATAGCTTATCGAGTTGATTAGAAAATGGTGAACATAGATGAATTTGTCACTGCCTTTTCTTGGGAATGGTAGGGACTGAGTGAGGGGCTATTGCCACCCATTTATTCTGTGGGTTTTGTTTTGTTTTGTCTCAGAAACCACCATCATGGGTTCAGGTCCCATAGACCCCAAAGAACTTCTCAAGGGCCTGGACAGCTTCCTTACTCGAGATGGGGAAGTGAAGAGTGTGGAGGGGATTGCCAAGATCTTCAGGTGAGTCTGCCCTTGGTTCTCTGAGTAGAAGAAGCTGAGAGGAAAGTGACTGGGAAGGAAGGACCAGGGCCAGAGGAGGTGGTCCCTTGGTTTCTCGTCTCATGGGAGCTGGGGATTTGACCCACAGTCCCAAGGGAACCACACTGGGGTGAAAGCAGGGGACCCTGGTGACAGTTTTTGGTTCTGTGTGGACATGTTCTGCTTAAGAAAACATAATTTTCCTTCAGAGATCCTCAAGTTTTCTAGGGAAAAGTAACCAAGCCATTCCTAGATTCCAACCGAAAATTTGAGGACTGGACTCCATGTGGAGGCAGAGCCCTGTGGTTCCTGTGTGCTGGGCCAGGAGGATGCTCTCTTCTCCTAGATGGGAGCCCTCAGAGGCTCAGCTGTCTTGTTCTCCCCAGGGTTTCCATGTCATTTTAGACGTCCCACCCTCCTAGGCCTCTTCACTCCCCCTCTGGAGGCTCCAGTGCCCCACAGATTAGATTCTTCTTCAATAAAAGGAGACACGCTAGCGTTGTGGTTCTCAAACCTGCCATCCCATCACTGGGGAGGCTAGCTGGGCATCATAGAACCTGCCTCCCCAAACTCAGCTTAATAAAAGCAGAGCCTAGGGGCTGGAGAGAAAGCTCAGTGGTTAAGAGCACTGGCTACTCTTGCGGATAACCCAGGTTTGGATCCCAGCACCCACCTAACCAGCTAACAATTGTTTGTAACTCCAGTTCCAGGGGATTGGACACTCCCTTCTGACCTCCTTGGGCCTTTCACGACATGGGTGCGCTTACATTCAGGCAATACACTCATACCCATAAAATAAAAATAATAAAATATTTTTTAAAAACTCAGAGCCCTGGAGAGATGGCTCAGCGGTTAAAAGCATTGACTGCTCTTGCAGAGAACCCAGGTTTGATTCCCAGCACCCACGTGGCGGCTACGAACCATCTTTAACTCCAGTTCCAGGGGAATCCAAAACCCTCTTCTGACCTCTGTGGCATTGCATGACTTGGGTGCACTCACATACATGCAGGCAGTACGCTCATACACATAAAATAAAAATAATAAACATATTAAAAAAACAAAAACTCAGGGCCTGGTCCATTTGTAACTCAGCTCCTCTCTTTCAGCCTGATGAAGGAAGCACGGAAGATGGTAAGTCGGTGCACGTACTTGAACATTGTGCTGCAGACCCGCGCACCGGAAGTGCTGGTCAAGTAAGTGGCATCAAGGTGCTTGGATTAGGAGGGTGACTTTAGAAGGCGGGGACAAGCAGTGTGGGGTTTCTGAGTTATGGATAGGGGACCAGACATGTGGGCCATGGCAGTTCCAAAACCCGGGAAAGGCACTAACAGTTTGTTCCCACCTGCCTTCAGGTTTATTGATGTAGGTGGCTACAAGCTTCTGAACAACTGGCTGACATATTCAAAGACAACCAACAACATTCCTCTCCTGCAGCAGATCCTGCTGACCCTGCAGCACCTCCCACTCACTGTGGACCATCTCAAGCAGGTACCTCCAGGCTTCACGCCTGGGTTCTTCTATTTAGGTTAGCCTAATCAATGAAAAGCTCATACCAATTCTCATGGGAGGCAGTGTGGCATCTGTGAGGGTTCGTGAAGTAGAACAGTAGAGAAAATGGAACTTTGCAAATTTGTGCTCAGAAGATGTAGTGTGAACTTATCTCCTGTAGTAGGTGTGTAACCTGGGATCCCTCGTATGTCTGAGCCTCAGTTTTTCATCTCTAAAGTAGGAACAATTGGGCCTTCCTAACTGGGACTTTCTATTTTTATTTTTTGGTCTTTTTGAGACAGCTGACCTGGAACTCACTACTTAGACCGTAGACCAGGCTGGCCTATGAACTCCCAGAGATCTGCCTCTGCCTCTGCCTCCCAGTGCTGGGATTAAAGGCGTGCACCTTTAAAGGCTTCTAACTGGGTCTTTCTAATAGAGCACTCTGCCCACTGAGCTAAATCCCTAGCCCTCCTAGGATCAGGAAAGCATGTATCTACGGAGGATTTGTGAAAGGTTTACCTGTGCTGGCAGTGTCATCAAGGGGCGGAGCGTGGGGGGAAGATGGTTAGCAGGACTGACTCCTCTGCTCCTTTCTGCCTATAGAACAACACAGCCAAACTGGTGAAGCAGCTGAGCAAGTCCAGTGAGGATGAAGGTGGGTGCCAGGGGGCTGTGCACCACCACCTCGATACTATGGCCTTCCTTCTCGTCCCCTTTGCTGGGTTGCCTTTTACTGCTGCCTTCACCTCCTTCCTGTCCCCTCCCTCCCTTTTTATGCAGCACCTCTGTGTAGCCCAGGCTATCCCTAAAACTTGTATAGTCCTCCTACCTCAGCCTCCTAAGGCTGGGTTAGAAAAGCTGTGCTACCAGTCAGCTCTGTCTTCGCTTTTAGCAGACTTTTTCTAAGTCCTTTGACTTGATCCTATTATTCTCAGTTCCAGATGAAACTTACTTCTGTACGTTGCGTATGTCTACAAGAGACATTTCTATAGGGTGTATTTCTGATGGTGGCACATTCTTTTGTTCTGGCTCTTTTGAGACAGGGTCTTCCTATGTAGCCCCAGATGACCTTCGTGACTTAGCTTCCTGAGTGCTGGGATTACAGGAATGAGCCACAACACCCAGTTTAGTAACCAGCACCCCTTTTTATTGAGACAGTTTCACTATGTAGCCCTGGCTTTCCATTCTTTAGTTATATTGATCCTGTTTTTAGGTTCTTTTAGGTAGTGAGCATTTTATAGTTCTCATGATATATCAGAAATCTTTAGTAGTAATTTGTAGAACAATAGGTCACATACAGCATCTCATTAACACTTGTCTCTTAACTGTTGGGTTATTGTCACCTGTTTCCAGCTGGCTTGATAGTGCTGCCTTCTGTGAATGTAGATTTCTTTACTGTAATTCCTTTAGATCATTAACGACGTATATTCCTTGTCACTGCACTTCAGTCTCACTGGATTCCTGCCACTAGCTGCTCTAGAATGGTTTTAAGATCTTCCTGCCCCGGGGCTGCATGGGGCTCATTTAGTGCTGGATCAGAAGGGACCTATTGATTACATGGCTGTCCTGGACAGCTAGGTCTTCATGCTTGGCAGAAGTGGAAATGTTGGCAAGAAGGCGGTGCCAGAGAGAAGAGGTGGGAGTGCGAAAGGACAGGCTTGACAAGCTCCCATAGATCAAAAACTGAGTTCAACCCCCACACTCTCAGACACCTTTTGTTCTCTGGGTAACGGCCTGTTTGTAAGTTCTTGGCCTGTTTGTAAATTCTCGTTACACCTTCCCACGGTTAGTTGGAGTCATCCCTAACATCTAACAGCCATCTAGGGGGAAAAATGCTGCCTAGAAATTATTTAATTAAAAAAAATTTTTTTTAAGGCCCAAAAGCCCATCTCATGTTCTTAAAACTTTGGGTTCTGGGGCTGGAGAGATGGCTCACCAGTTAAGAACACTGACCGTTCTTGTAAAAGACCCGAGTTCGAATCCCAGCACCCACATGGCAGCTGACACATGTCTGTAACTAGTTCCAGGGGATCTGACAGCCTCTCCTGTCCTCCACGAGCATTGCACAACACGGTGCTGCACTTACTTACATGCAGGCAATACACACATGCACATAAAATAAAAATAATAAAAAATTAAAAAAGAAAAATTTGGGTTGTTTTCCATTGAACAGATTTTGACAGAATATGTTATCAAACATCCCATTTTCTACTACTGGAATTGTTAAATTATTACCAAGTTAAATAATTGTTTCCTTTTCTCACTTGCAGAGCTCCGAAAACTGGCCTCGGTTCTTGTCAGCGACTGGATGGCCGTCATCCGCTCCCAAAGCAGCACCCAGCCCGCAGGTGAGCTCCTTGGCACCACATCCCTGCTCTGTCTGTCTTTCCTGCTGGAGCATAGCCCTTTCGGTGCCCCTGGGCTGCTTTCTCGCCTCTGACAGTTCTGTTTTTCTGTGACAGAGAAAGATAAGAAGAAGAGGAAAGAAGAGGGGAAAAGTCGAACCCCCCTTCCTGAGCGACCAGTAACTGAAGGGAAGGCTGAGCCCCGGGCTGAGGAGGCCCCAGAGAAGAAGAAAGAGAAGCCCAAGTCACTTCGAACCACAGCACCCAGTCATGCCAAGTTCCGTTCCACTGGTAAGGCACTTGGCTGCCCTTGCAGGGCCGTGGGTTCCTCCTGCTGGTCGTCTGATTGTGCTATCAAAGTCCTTGGGGAATGAAGAAGCTGAGGCTTGTCCAAGGCTAGACCATCGGGGTGGTCAGAGGGAGATGCGGGGGGCATGCAGAGCTGAACTGCCAACACCATGTTTCTTCCCAGGACTAGAGCTGGACACCCCATCGTTGGTGCCCGTGAAGAAGAACGCCAGCACTGTGGTGGTGTCGGACAAGTACAACCTGAAGCCCATCCCCCTCAAGCGGCAGAGGTAGCGACTGGGGCTACTGAGGGGTCTTTGGGGAGAAGGGACGAGTTGCAGGTGTTGTTGACTGTCTGTTCTGCAGCACCACAGCTGCTCCCGGAGATGCTGCGCCACCCGCAGAGAAGAAGTACAAGCCCCTCAACACCACCCCCAATGCCACCAAAGAGATCAAAGTGAAGATCATCCCCCCACAGCGTGAGTGATCGGGTGCCTTGGCGAGGGACTGAGGGACGGGCACGGAGGGTCTTCTTGCTGCTTCCCTTCGCTTTTGCTGTCTTGGAACCCCTGGGTTTTTCCACCTCGGGAACCTCCCCCTTCCACAGGAACCCTGTTAGATGATGTGCAGGAGTGTGTGCCCTCTAGTGGCTTGTCTTTAGTTGCCCACTTGGAGACCCTCTGTGGTGCTGGCAGGAACTGGCTTAATGAGCTGTGTGCCCTGTAGTTGCTCTCCAGTCAGGACTTCCTGCCCAAAGAAAGATGGAATGACAAGAGTTTCCTGTGTGAACCTGCTTGAGCTTCCTGGTCACTGTGTCTTAAGTCGAGGCAGGGTCTCCACCGACATTTTCTGAATTCTGCAGGAATAGAATTGTGAGGTTGGTTTGATAATTGATTCCACTCTTCCCTTTGTAGCTATGGAGGGTCTGGGTTTTCTGGATGCTCTCAATTCAGCCCCTGTCCCAGGCATCAAAATTAAGAAGAAGAAGAAGGTTCTGTCACCTACTGCTGCCAAGGTATGAGCCACTAGAAGTGTGTCTGTGGCAGGGTACACGGCAGGCGAGGGAAGGGCTGAGTAGCCAGAGTTGTTGCAGGCAATAGCATAAGTTTGG
Source organism: Nannospalax galili (assembly GCF_000622305.1). Classification (NCBI taxonomy): domain Eukaryota; kingdom Metazoa; phylum Chordata; class Mammalia; order Rodentia; family Spalacidae; genus Nannospalax; species Nannospalax galili. The sequence continues at coordinate 121,467 of NW_008344843.1, read as the reverse complement.
TCTTGGATGTGTAGGTGGGGGTGGGACCATGTTAGAGGTGGAGTTTGCATTAAGCATCTCGGATCCTGAACCCATTGCCGTGGGCCTCCTGTCAGCTCATTAGCGCCTTTGTCTTTCATAATAGCCCAGCCCTTTTGAAGGGAAAACAAGCACTGAACCGAGCATGGCCAAACCTTCTTCCCCAGAGCCAGCACCTCCTTCTGAGCCTATGGACGCAGACCGTCCAGGCACCCCGGTGCCTCCTGTTGAAGTCCCAGAGCTCATGGATACAGGTAGGCACCTAGATACTAGCAGGGTCTCGGGTTTCCTGAAGGGCAGGATCTGGGTCTGAAACTTGTCTTGCTTACAGCCTCTTCAGAGCCAGGAGCTCTGGACACAAAGCCTGTGGAGAGCCCTGGAGATCCCAGCCAGCTGACCCGGAAGGGTAAGAAGAGGAAAACTGTGACGTGGCCTGAGGAGGGCAAGCTGCGCGAGTACTTCTACTTTGAACTGGATGAAACTGAACGAGGTACGAGGCCTGCTTTCCTGTATGCTGCGTGTGTCTGGGGAGTTGAGCAGGCAAGCTTATGCTTACCTTCCTTGGTTTTCTCCCTTCCTTGCCATAGTGAATGTGAATAAGATCAAGGACTTTGGTGAAGCCGCTAAGCGTGAGATACTGTCAGACCGACATGCATTTGAGACAGCCCGGCGACTAAGCCATGACAACATGGAGGAGAAGGTGCCCTGGGTGTGTCCCCGGCCTCTGGTCCTGCCATCACCTCTAGTCACCCCTGGAAGCAACAGCCAAGAACGATACATCCAGGCTGAGCGGGAGAAAGGGATCCTTCAGGAGCTTTTCCTGAACAAGGAAAGGTGAGCAGAGCACTGTGCCTGAGGTGTGAACACTCTGGAGTGCTCCGGAACGTGCCCTGAGGTCTTAGGAGGGTAGGGTCCAGAAGGACTTTGAAGGCCCCAATTAACCATTTGACTGTCCTCCTTCTTCTCCCTTACCACCGGTGTTCCTGGTAGTCCTCACGAGCCTGACCCTGAACCCTACGAGCCCATACCCCCGAAACTCATCCCCCTAGATGAGGTAAGTGGTTCATGGTGGTGGTGGGTGATGGGTACTGAGACCAGTGGTCTTTCCTTTGAAGACAGTTGCTTCTGTGTTCTCCATAGTGATGATTTCTGTCTCCTGTTCTTAGGAGTGTGCCATGGATGAGGCACCTTATGTTGAGACCCTGGAGCCTGGAGGGGCTGGTGGCTCACCTGACGGGGCAGGAGGCTCCAAGCTGCCTCCAGTACTGGCCAATCTTATGGGAAGCATGGGAGCTGGGAAGAGCCCCCAGGGCCCTGGAGGAGGAGGCATCAACGTGCAGGAGATCCTGACCTCCATCATGGTAGGCACTGTCTTCAGTGAGCCTCCCCATGTCACCTTTGTGTTCTGTCTCCTACTTTTTTTACCCCAGTTTGGTTGTTGGGTGTTTTTGTTTAGGGAACTTGAGGGTGTTGAGTTCTTTATTAGAGAGAAGATTTGACTATGTATCCCAGGCTGGGCTAGAACTCTTGATCCTCCTACCTCAACCTCCTGTCCGTTCTGCCTGCCTTACCCCAGCTCTTTGTCTTCCTCTGACCTCTAAATACTGGCTTTCTCTTGATCGGCATGCTCAGTCTCTTAACTCTCTCCTTTTCCATCCTCGCAGGGCAGTCCGAATAGCCACCCTTCAGAGGAGTTGCTGAAACAGCCCGACTACTCAGACAAGCTCAAGCAGATGCTGGGTAAGCCTCAGAGCCAGCTCCGGGAACTGCGGGGGGTATGCCTGCTGTAGGTGGGGGAAGCGGGGTTTCCCAGATGCAAAGAGCGTGGGGCTGTTGCCACTAGACAAGAAATAGGAGGGGACGACTGGACAGAGAGCATGGCTCACAGAGAAAGAGCATGGCTCTGCCAGGTTGGTCTGAGGATCAGCTGTATACACCTATGTGGGAAACCCTGCTGTTTTTTTTTTTTTTAAGAATCTTCTATTTTATTTTTGTTTAATTACAGTGCCGCATGGACT
>NW_008344843.1:56158-119287 GCF_000622305.1 Nannospalax galili | reverse complement strand
CCTATGTGGGAAACCCTGCTGTTTTTTTTTTTTTAAGAATCTTCTATTTTATTTCTGTTTGATTAACAGTGCCGCATGGACTCCTAGGTCCTGGTCCAGTAGCCAATGGCTTCCCACCAGGAGGCCCCGGGGGCCCCAAGGGCATGCAGCACTTCCCCCCTGGGCCTGGAGGACCCATGCCAGGTAAGTGAGAGGGATTTGGTGGACTTACTCCATTTCAGCCTGGCAGCATCTGGGAGGAACAGAAAGTGGGCCGGGGTCAGGTTGGGAGGTGGCTGTGCTAGACTCTAGACAGGCAACTGATGCTGTTACTGTTTTCTTCTAATAGGTCCCCATGGAGGCCCTGGTGGACCAGTAGGTCCACGTCTCCTGGGTCCCCCACCCCCTCCTCGAGGGGGTGGTGATCCCTTCTGGGATGGCCCAGGTGACCCCATGAGGAGTGGCCCAATGCGAGGGGGTCCGGGCCCTGGACCTGGACCATATCACAGAGGCCGAGGTGGTCGGGGAGGAAATGAGCCACCACCCCCTCCATTCCGAGGAGCCAGAGGAGGTCGCTCTGGAGGAGGGCCCCCAAATGGACGAGGGGGCCCTGGTGGAGGCATGGTTGGAGGTGGTGGGCATCGCCCTCATGATGGACCTGGTGGAGGCATGGGCAGCGGCAGTGGACATCGCCCCCACGAAGGTCCTGGTGGAGGGATGGGCAGTGGACATCGCCCTCATGAAGGCCCAGGAGGAGGAATGGGCTCTGGTGGTGGACATCGTCCCCATGAAGGTCCCGGTGGGGGAATGGGCAGTGGACATCGCCCCCATGAAGGCCCTGGTGGAAGTGGTGGACATCGTTCCCATGAAGGCCCTGGACATGGGGGACCCCATGGCCACCGACCACATGATGGCCCCAGTCATCGAGGCCATGATCACCGCGGACCGCCACCTCACGAGCACCGTGGCCATGATGGCCATGGGGGAGGGGGCCACCGAGGGCACGATGGAGGCCATAGTCATGGAGGAGGTGAGGACGCCCCCTGCCCCACACCAGCTTTTGGGGAGCGGAGCAGAGGAGGAGAGAGGGAGCGCTGAGGCTCACGTCTCCTTGGCTTCTCTGGCAGTTACTGCCCTCCTGTCTTTACCACAAACCCAAGACACTGTCTCTGAGAATACTCAGATGCCCCAGGGTGGTGGGGGCCAGTGCTCTCAGCCCCCCTCTCACCATTCTGCCTTCCTCCCACAGACATGTCAAAACGCCCTGTCTGCCGACATTTCATGATGAAGGGCAACTGCCGCTATGAGAACAACTGTGCCTTCTACCACCCGGGGGTCAACGGGCCTCCGCTGCCCTAGGGACCGCCCGCCTGCTCGCCTGCACCCTTGGGCTTGCAGCCTTCCTCCTTCCACTTATGGCTTCTGTGAGGCCCGTTTCCCCTTTTCCCCAGCTGATGAGGAGTTCGGCCCCCTTAGACCCACCTGGTTGGGTCCCTGGGGGTTTCTGATCACTGGTGCGCATTGATGTACATACTTCCCTCCAGTCTGGGGAGGAGACTGGACACACTCTACAGTGCTGGACTGCTGAGGAGATGCTGGCTTCACTTTGTGAGGAGATTTGCCCTGTGCCCCCAACCCCTTCAGTATTAGCCCTGGTGCCTGAGAACCTAAAGCTGTCACCTGGGGACCTTGCTCTCCATATGCACAGGGGTCAGACTGGGTCAGCTGCACTTTGGAAACCGTCCAAGCCAAGTTCCTTAACCCCACGGGGTAAGGGGTGGTGAGGGATACTGCATATCCCACTGCACTGAGAGGGCTCAAGCTGGCTGGAATTGAGTTCTGGAACACACCACCCCCGCTCCTACCCCACTCAAGAAGACTGAAGCTGTTAGCACCCAGTCACTGTGGGCCTGCTAGGTTCAGTGACAGTACATTGTGTCTGTAACCAGAGGAAGTTTAGCTGGCAGACATGAGGCCTGTAGTGTTAGTCCACCGTGGTCTACAGCCATTCTAGACACTTCATTAAACACTTCAGTGAGACCAGCTTTTCATCAACTTAAGCCCAGTGCACAGGGCCCAACATCACACTACATGCACTGCCTTTGGGAGTTGGCTTGCCCCTTCCCGCACATGGAACCCTGTCAGTGTGAGGCTTCCGGCCACTCACCCTGTCAGCCTCTTGGACCCACCTCCCTGCTTCCTGGGCAGACTGAGCAGGATGCCCTTTCCCAGTCTGCTCCCTCACCTGTCTTGGCATCAGTTGTTTTCTATGAAAACAGTGGGTTGGTTTTGTGCAGGGTCTTGGGTTAGAACCACAATGGATTTGAGGATGAGTTTTTTTCTTTTGGTTTTGTATATTTTGTACATTAATAATAAACAGTGGAGAGAGAAGCAGCTTATTTAAGCCCCTTGTGTTTTGACTTTTTTTTTCCTTTTTTTGTGAATTTCATACAATATATTTTTATCATATTGAGAGCCTTTCCTTGTCTATCCTCAATGTGTGTGTGTGTGTATATATATGTATAAATCATATAGGCCTGTAGGGTCAGATTTATCTTCCCAAATGCCTTTGGCTTTGGTGTGGTTCTTCCCCTGGAGCCTGGTCAACCTACCAAGAATCTTGAGTTTGTGGTGTCTTAGACCACTGGGCCATCTTAACACCCTCTACTCTTGCTTTTAAAGAAAGAAAAGCTAGCCCGGTGTGATGGCGCATGCCTTTAATCCCAGCACTCTGGAGGCAGAGACAGGTGGATCTCTTGAATTCGAGGCCAGCCTGGTCTACAGAGTGAGTTCCAGGTCAGCTGAGGCTACAGGGAGACCCTGTCTCAAAAAGACCAAAAGAAAAAAAAAAAAGAAAAGGTGGGGATCTAGAGAGATGGCTCCGTGGTCAAGAACACTGCTCTAGCAGAAGAACTGGGTTCAGTTCCCAGGACCCACATAGCAGCTGACAACTGAAACTCCAGTCCCAGGGGATCCAATGCACACTTCTGACCTCTGCAAACATTGCATGTATATGGTGCATACATACAAGCAAAACACATTAAAAATAGATAAAAATGGGGGCTGGAGAGATGGCTCAGTGGTAAAGAGCATTGGCTGCTCTTGCAGAGGACCCAGGGTCAGTTCCCAGCACCCACATGGCAGCACTCCAGTTCCAGGGGATCTGATGCCCTCTTCTGACCTCCTCAGGCATTTCGTAACACGGATACACTTACACACATGTAGGCAATACACTCTACAGCACAAAGGGCACCGTGTTGGGAAGGAGGGTGCTGGGGTTCCCTGAAGCGTGGGAATGATGATCCTGTCCACTGCCATGAGAATCATCTGAGGCCCACAGAAACCCTAGGCCTGCATTCCCAGCAGGTTTGCAGGCACCGCAGCTGCTGCTCTGCATGCAAGCACTCTATTATTTATTTATTTACACTCTATTATTTATTCATTCATTCATTCATTCATTCATTTTGGTCTTTTTGAGACAGGGTCTCCCTGTAGCCCCAGGTTCCTGGAACTCACTCTGTAGACCAGGCTGGCCTTGAACTCACAGAGATCCACCTGCCTCTGCCTCCCGAGTGCTGGGATTAAAGGCGTGCACCACCATGCCTGGCTTTTTTTTTTTTTTTATGTGTATGAGTGTATTGCCTGCATGTATGTGAGTGCACCCGTGTTGTACAATGCCTGCAGAGGTCAGAGAAGGGCTTCGGATTCCCCTAGAACTGTAGTTATGGACAGTTGTTAACTGTCATGTTATGTGGGTTCTTGGATTCAAACCCAGGTCTTCTGCAAGAACCAGTGTTCTTAACCACTGAGCCATCTCTCCAGCCCCAGCAACACGCCTTTAATCCCAGCTGGGGCTACAGCAGGGAGACCCTGTCTTAAAAAGACCCCCCACCCCAAAAAAAAGCTGCATGTGGCCAGGTGAGCACTTGTGCAGTTTAGTGCTGGAGCTCGGGAGGTGGTACATGCTGCTTCCAGCCTAGCTCCAGTTTCAGTGAGAGACTGTCTAAAGGGATGAAGGCAGACAGTGACAAAACAGTACACCTGTGTTCTTCTCAGACTGACGCATGCACAGAGGACCACTGATGTCCACCTTCCCCGACACAAAGGAGTACATTAATATTTTTTCTTTTTACCTCTCAAGAATGGGCTACACACATGTAGGAGCCCCCCCCACACCCACCGACACCAGGGTGGTTTCTCCACAAAGCCCTGCAAGCATCTCTCTGCTCGTCTGTTTTTTCCTCATAGCTGCTTCTACCGGACCCCAGGCCCTGGAACACACCCTTTTCATGTGTGATGGTTAGTGTGGTCAACTAGACAAAAGTTACAGTCACCTGGGAGAGCACCTGCCTACCTGTGGTCTGTGGGGGATTATCTTGATTATGCTGACATAGGAACAGCTGAGCCTTGCAGGTGGGAGCATCCTCTAGGCCGGGGACTCTGCACCATGTAGGCGCTGAAAGCCAGCTGAGCACTGGTGTGTGTGCCCCTTTCCACCTTGTTCTGTGTAGTTAATATGACCAACTGCCCCAAGCTCCTGAAACTTTGATTCCCCTACCGGGATGGACTGTAACCTGGAACTGTGACCTAAGATAAATCCCCATTCTCCTCGTTTCTGTCGGGGTATTTTACCACAGGAACAGGAAAGAAACTAGACCCTGCTTTCTTCTGAACTATCCCCCAGGTGCCCAGGGCACAGATCCAGTTCTGAGTCTCCATCATTCTACACCTCCCCTTCCTGCTCCTAGCCAGAGGATCTAAGGCCAGAAAATCAAGTCCTACCATCTTGGCCCAGTACAACTAGCATTAGCTCGACACTTACAAAAGCTCAGCAAACAGCTATTTTCAGGTATCAAAGCTTCCAGGAGAGAGACAATGAATCCTACCCCCTGCCCCCAATTTATTTTCACTTGAAAACCAAATCAACACTGTTATATTGTTGTTTTTGAAACAGGGTCTCCCTGTAGCCCCAGCTGACCTTGAATTGAGTATGTAGACCAGGCTGGCCTTGAACTCACAGAGATCCACCCTGTCTCTGCCTCCAGAGTGCTGGGATTAAAGGTGTGCGCCACCACGTCTGGCTACCCCTTAAATTAAAAAAAAAAAAGACAAAAACTAAAAACCTGAAATCACTGGGCTGGTGGCAAAAGCCATAACTCCAGGAGTTGGGAGATGGAGGCAGGAGGTTCAGGAATTCAAGGTCATACCTGTCCCCCTCCAAGCCACATGGTGAGTTCCAGCTCTGCCCAGGCTTTGTGAGACTGTTCAAAAAGCGAAACACACCTTCAAATATAAATTTCTGGTATTCACTAAATAATGATCATATACATATGATCAATACATATGCATGTACTGCCTGCACATAGGTAAGTGCACCCATGTCGTGCAATGCCCATGGAGGACAGAAGAGGCTATTGGATCCCCTGGAACTAGTTACGGACAGTTGTCAGCTGCCATGTGATGTGGGTGCTAGGATTTGAACCCGGGTCTTCTGCAAGAAGAGTCATGTTCTTAACTGCTGAGCCATCTCTCTAGCCCCAATCCTGTGTGTGTGTATTTTTTTTTTAGTATTTTAATTTTATGTGTATGAGTATATTGCCTGCATGTATGTGAGTGCAATGCCTCAGACGTCAGAAGAGGGCTTTGGATTCCCCTGGAACTGGAGTTAAGGACAGTTTGTAGCCGCCATGTGGGTGCTGGGAATCGAACCTGGGTCCTCTGCAAGAGCAGTCAGTGCTCTTAACCACTAAGCCATCTCTCCAGCCCTCAGATCGATCCCGTATATTTTATGCACTGTTTCACTAAACTAATGAAGTGAAAATTTAAAATGTGAAGTGTAACGTGAAATACATACTACACTGGCCAGTTGTGTAACGATCCTGAGGTGGACACCTGATGGCCACCAAGGAGCTGGCAGTAAATGGACTTGACACCAGTTCTCAGTCCCTGATGTATGTACTTAAGGAGTGCAGCACCAATCTTGACATCCCTCTCAGATTCCTTCAGAGGGATGCACCTCAAGTCCCTAACTGAAACTGTCTCCACACTGAACCCTTGGACTTGTACCCAAGGCCCAGTTACTTAGTTCATTTGATTGGAAAAATAATTTCTCCAAACTGGATGTCGAATTCTTTAAGACTCAATGGAACTGGATGCACGTTACCACCAGCCTCTGCCCAGCACCCTCATCTAGCCCACCTATATTTTTGTTTCTGTCCGAACAGCTGAAGACCCAGTTACCTCAACCCCAGGACAAAACAGGGTCCCCCTGCCCACCAGGCCTGGTCCACCTTCCACTCAAGACTCCACACTGCAACTAAGAAAAGTGTCCCAACAGCCGCTCATGCTCACGGGCTCCCAGTTCCTCCCAGGCATGGGGCTCTTCCTGCTGAAACATCCTCACTGTGAAGGCTCTCACTGCCAAACAACATAGCTCTGGACGATTGTCCTCTTTCAGCATGTGGCAATATTTTTACCCAAAAATATTTTGTATCTGGCAATTGATGGTATTATTTTGTAAAAGTTTGTGCCTTATTTTTCAAGTTCCCTCTGACCATTCGTGAAAATCAATCTTGTCTTTTCCCTATGTCCTCCACAGCCCTGTGGTTGGTTTTATTTTTAGGCAGGGGCTCGTGCAGCCCAGCCTTGGCTACTCACCAAGTAACCAACAATAACCTTGAACTCCTGACCCTTCCTCTGCCTCCTGAGTTCTGGGATTACAGGTGTACCCCAGTACCCCCATCACAGCTTGGCTGGATGATCTGTAGAGGGTTGGTGTTCTGGGTCCCTAACCGCCTCACTGACGGCCATGGTTGGTTGGTGTCCAAGATGAAAGGACCAATCCCTTGTCCTTGTCTGAGGCCTAGGGGAGGGCAAGCACCAGTCAACTGCAGAAGCCAGGGAGCTGGACCATCTGTGCTAGGGGAGGAGGGAACACACCAAAAGGCGAGGAAACCATAAAACCATCTAAACTGACAGCAGCTCCAATTCCCAGGACTCTGGACAGGTACAGGGTGGCAACAACTCTTTTATTTCCTCCCTCGTGAAGGAGATTCAAGTTCAGCAGCTTCCCTTTCCTGTCCTCAAGTCCCTGCCAGACAAGTGACCATGGATACCAGCCATTGGGCTGTTAACAGCACGGGCCTCAGACACTGGCCTTCAGCTCTGAGGTCAGTGTAGGTTTGTGTCAGTAACTCAGCACTTAGTCCACCAGGAATAGCACCCCTCCAAGAGAGAGCAGGGAGAGGGGCCTGAAGCCTTAGGGCAGACCACATCAGTTCTAAGTGATGAGTCTCGAGACAAGAGGTCCCCTTAACTTGGCTGGAGAGGATCCCACCACAGCAAGGGTCAGCTTAGTCAGGTGAAAAGAGAACACAGTCCTTCAGGGGAAGGACACAATCCACACAGGTCCTGTCACACACACGAAGGCAATGCTCCTTCTCCGAGGCCATGTGGCTGGTCAGCGGCAGACACAGGCAGGCTTCCAGATGGAGATGGGGACGGCAGGACGGCTGGCAGCAGGACTCTCACTCTCGAGGTCGGTTGACCATGACTTCACCCAGGGCCTCCAATACTTCCCGCTTGTAGTCCTCAAAGTCACCATCGATTTGGCTGATACTCTGCTCCTCCACCACCCACAGCTGGCAGTTGGTTTCTGTGATGAGTCGGGCATCGTGGCTGACAACGATCACAGCTTTGGAGAAAGATGGTGAAAATCAGGCAGGACAAAGAGGAACTGGAGCAGGAAAGAGCAGCCCAGGGAACTGTGGCTGTGCCGTGTCTGAGCTGACTTACCTCCCTTGTACTCATTGACAGCCTCCCCCAGGGCATCGATAGACTCTATGTCCAAGTTATTGGTTGGCTCATCCTATGCGGGAGAAAGAGTTCTAGGCAGAGCAGGACGACCCCATTCCCAGCTCTTACCTTGCGCCCTCTGCATGTTCAGCACACTCACCAAGATGAGGACATCAGGCTCCCGACAGGCCAGCTCTGCAAACACGACTCGGGCTTTCTGCCCACCTGCAGCAAAAGGAAAAGGTTCGCTATTACCTGGTCCTCCTGTGAAAAGCAGAGCCCACAGATGTGCCCAGGCACAGGAAGGCTGCCCATGCCTGCTTCCTCCTCCTTCCAGTCTCTAGAAAAGCATACAGGAATGACGATGGGGGGTCAGCCCCTTATACCGGAGAGTTTGCAGATCTGGATGGTGTGGGCGTGACTCTCCAGGCCGAAGCGGCCCAGGCACTTTCGGGCATCCTGGTAAGGCAGGTTGAAGCCGCGCTGCAGGTACTCGGTGGGCGTCTCCTCCATGTGCAGCTGCTCGGCATACTGCTGGTTGAAGAAGCCAATTTTCTGCCCAAGAGAGGAAGGTTGGGTCAGTCCAGATCTCACTTCCTGTCAGATTCCCACCCTTCAATCTGCAACTCACCAGCCGGTGGTTCTTCCTCATTTCCCCACTGGTCTGCAAGGAATGAGCACACATGATTAAGAGGATGGGTGGGCACCACCACCCGGCTTCTCACTTTTCTTCTGAGAGGGGTCTCACTATTAGCCTTGGTTGAACAGGATCTCACTATATAGACCAGGATGATCTTGAGATCTGCCTGCCTCTGCCTCCCAAGTGCTGGCATTAAAGTTGTGCATTACCATGCCCGGTCCTCTATAAAGTTTTCTTAAGGGAAACAAATACCAGAATTGGGCTGGAACAAGTCAGCATATGAAGGAGAGTATGGACATTCTCTAACTGGACCGAGGTACACCCAGGAGGAAGAGGGAAGGGGATGAGAGAGGAGACTAAGGGGGGTGGGGAGGCTGACATCTAACTTCTCATACAGCACCACGTGCAGTTCCACACCAGATGGGGGCCAAGCTGTGCTGTGGAGCTGGGTCTGGTGACACAGGCCTGTAACCCCAGCTACTTAAGAGGCCGAGGATGGCAAGTTCAATGGCCACCTGGGCAGTTTAGCAAGGTCCTGTCTCAAAATAAGAAGTAAAACATGGCAGGGGACAGGGCATAACAGGGCCCTGGTCTAGTCCCCGCAGTACAAACAACAAATCTATTGTGGTGTGAGGACAAGCTCTCTCTGCTCCACAGGAGGACAGTGGCTAAAGAGCAGCTCCTGATGGTCCACGCTGTAGGAAAACAATGTGCACCTGCAGGTACGAGCTGAAAGCCACCCACAAACACTGGGTGTGATCTCTGCATTTTCTGCAAGAGGCCTATCTCTTGTGTAAAGAAAACGTGTGTGTGTGTGTGTGTGTGTGCGCGCGCGTGCGCGCGCGTGCGTGCGTGCAGGTGGTTAGCCCAAATGCCTGTCATCGTCACCCCTCCCTCAACCGCCTCGGAATGCTGGGCCTCTCCCTTCTGGTAGACTCACTGGTGTCAGCTTGCCGGTCAGCAGCAGGAGAAGTGTGCTCTTCCCTACACCATTGGGGCCCACAATGCAGACTGCAAGAAGACAGACAGGTGATCAGACAAGTAGCCACAATTATGTGACTCCTGTCCATGACCCTAGTCACCCAGAACCAACTCACTCCGTGAGTCCATGTCGATGCCAAAATCCAGGTTCCTAAAGAGTGGCTTCTGTCCCTCGTAGCCAAAGGTCACACCTGAGAAAAATCAGCAGCTTACAGTTTTCCCAGTCACCCGAGATGCCTGGCCCTGGGCTCCCGCTGAGCCCTCGGCGGTGCACAGGGCTCTGCGTCCCTTACCATGCAGCCCCAGCACAGGCGGGCTGAGGGGTGGTGGGTCTGGGAAGGTGAAGCGCACAGTGTATTCCCTGGGCCGCTTCAGGAGCTCGGGGGCCTCCTGTGACTCCTCGTCCTGGTTCTTCCGCCGGCATTTCTGCTGCTTTCGAGTCAGGGCTTCCTTCGTTTGCTTTTCCTGGAAACGAAGACGGGCACAATCTGCACGCTGCTGGGAAAGCCCTTGGAGATGGACAGGCGCTCAGCCCCTCCTTGGGAGATGCCCTTGGTGCCCCTGGCCTCACCGCCTGCTTGGTGGACTTGCCCCCAGCCTTCAGCCCCTTCAGCCTCTTCTCCTGCTTCTCGTACTGCTTCAGCAGCTCCTTCTGCTTCTGCTGGTACATCTTCTTGAAGGTCACTGGGTGCAACAGTGGACAGGCTTCAAGGTTGCCCCTCTCTCCCGGAGGGACAACCAGGGGCAGGGGGCATGGGGGAGGGCAGCCAGGTATGAAATCCAGGAGACACAGCTTATCAGTGTGTCAGCGCCTGTGTTTGGGCTCCTCTGGGGTCTGCCTGCTCCCATCCCCGCAGTCTTACTGTAATTGCCCCTGTAGTAATGGAGCCTCTGGGCGTCCAGGTGGATGATATCGGTGCAGACATCGTCCAAGAAGCCCTGGTCGTGAGAGACGATCAGCAGTGTCTTCCGCCAGCCCTGAAGGTAGCTGAGGTTAGAGAAGAATGCGGAGCGTCAGGATGGTGAAAGCTGAGTCGGGGGACGTAGACCAGGGGTGGGGAGGGCAGGGAAGGAGACTAGGAGCCAATGACAGAAAGGCCGAGGCTACAGGCCGCACTTGTTGAGCCAGATGACAGCGTTGAGGTCCAGGTGGTTGGTGGGCTCATCCAGCATCAACAGTGTGGGCTCCATGAACAGTGCCCTAGCGGGGGGGGGAGAGTGCAAGTCAGACAGGAGGAGCCTGCTCGGCAGAGCCGCAGCCTCTGGGGGACAGAGCTCAACGGACTCATTCTATTAGATGGAAGAAAGATGGAGAGAGAGCCACCCGAGTTCTCCCCAAGCACACAGTGAGGAAGAGGAAAGTCAGCTTGGAAAGGTGGAAGACAGAAAGGACGCTGCCGGCCAGGAGGAGTGAGGTAGGGCCCACCTGGCCAAGGAGACTCGCATGCGCCAGCCCCCTGAGAACTTCTGTGTGGGCCGATTCTGCATCTCGGGGTCAAAGCCCAACCCAGCCAGGATTCGCCGGGCCTTGGCCTCTGCAGCTGCCGCACCAGTTGCTCGTAATTCCTCATATACCTGGGAGGGGGGAGAAGAGGACACATGTCTGAGGGCCCAGGGATCCCCAGGTCATAGCCTATGTCCCCTGCATCATCTCCTCTACCTTTTCTAGTCTCTCAGCAGCCGTGTCATCCCCCTGCTCCAGCTGTCCCTGAAGCCGCCGCTCCTCCTCCAGCAGCTTTAGGCGCTTAGTGTCAGCACGAAGCACAGCCTGCACAGCTGGGGTCTCATCGGCCACCACCTCTGGGGGAGGGTCAGGATGCTGAGGGCCCAGAGACCGACCGAGTCCCTTTCCACATCAGAACCAGACATGCTTGCCTGGCCTCCCGGCGCTTTGCGGTCAGCTCATTTATCCCCTGCTCCCCAAGCTCTGCCCCCGCCTCACCCTGCTCGCACAGCAGCACATCAATGTTGGGGGGGATGCTCAGGGCACGGATGGCAATGTGCTTCAGAAGTGTGGTCTTGCCCTTGCTGGAGAAGAGAGCTGTGAGGACCTGGCCACCCAGGGCCATCCTTCTTTCCCATCCTGCCCATCTCCTCACCCGTTGGGCCCCACCAGCCCGTAGCGGCGGCCGGCTACGATGTATAGGTCAGCATTGACAAACAGCTCCTTGCCGTGGGCAGAGATGCTGAACTTTTCCAGCTGCAGCCAAGAGGGCACATGGACACAGAGAGACACACAGACACGTGTGAGAAGTCTCTCTCTAGGACAGGAGCTGTGACTAAGCCCATTGCATCCCCACCAGGGCCAGACTGTCTGTCCTGCTTCCCGTTTCTACTGCTCTTTCTGTCTCCTTGCTCAAGCTAGTAGAACTTTCTTCCTAGTGAACTTGCCCCTTTATCTGCCTTCCTGGGTTGGCACTCAGGGAGGATGTGGGGATCTCAGACTTAACCTTGATATCAGATGCATTTTCTAACATGGCCTGGCGGGAGGACACCTCTGCCTGGGACACGGAGAAGTCATTTTCCGCAGCATTAGCTGCTTTCAGTGAAGCCACCTGGCGCTCATAGTCCATCTGAGAAGGAAGAGGTTTGATGTTAGGACACAGCTCTGTGTTGTCAGTAGCCTCCGTCTTCTAGGTGCTCTACTTCAAGTGTCCCCCAAAGCTCTCCTGTTCCCAATTCTCAAGGCCAGTACTGGAACATGAAACCAAATCTCCGACCCGAGCCACCGAGACTAAGGCTAACCTGCTTCTTCAGCTTTTTCTTCTCCTTTTTGCTCAGGTTAGCATAGGGGTCATCTGCCTTCGACTCTCCCTCCTCCTCCTCTTCCTCTGAACCCTATAAGAACCAGGGATGATGAAAAAGCACACGGCAACACCAAAGACTCCTGGAGACGCACTTCAGTGCCCCAGGCACCCACTTCTCCACCCAGTCTGGAGAGGGCTTGTGTTCTTCTCACACTCAGCCCAGGGTCTCCACGAAGCCCTTTAGCAGTCAGTCTCTGCCACCTGGATCCGAGAATATGAACGTGTGGTATGAAAGCACCCATGTACCTAACCTAAAGACACAACTTCAAGACCGAGGTTGAGTGCACAAGACTCTCAGGAGCCTTGTCGACTCAAGTGGGCTCTGTGGTTGACGTACTAACAGCAAAGCAAAGATCGGGCAGCCCTCACGTGCAGCCACTGAGGAACCCAGTAAGAGCTGCGAATACAAAGGACTTAAGTACAGCATCCAGGGGCTCATCAGGGCCCCTGCACTGCATAGGTGGGGTAGGTGTTCACCACCACACTGGTAGAGAATGGCAGAGCAAAACCACGGTCAGCCATGCCCTTCAGGGCCCTTTCCTCTCCCATCAGGCTAGGATTCCAGCCTGTGGGTCAAACCTGATTGATGTCTGATTTCACATGGCCCATGAGATAAAAATGTTTTTACATTTTCCAAGAATTACAAAACTATGAAACAGATTGTACATAGACTGCAAAGGCAAAACCACCTGGCAAGCCGGGCATGGTGGAGCATGCCTTTAATCCCAGGACTCAGAAGGCAGAGGCAGGCGGATCAGCCTAGTCCATGAGTTCCAGGTCAGCTAGGACTATAGGGGGACCCTGACTCAAAAAGACCAAAAAAAAACCCCACTTGGCAGCACCCTTTGTGGAAAGTCTGTGGGCTCCTGTTGTAAACAGAAACAGCCATCACCCAGCCCCAGCCCAGGCAATCCCTCCCCTATGCAAAGCACACACCTGCCCGGCCTTCTTGTCCTTCTCCTTCCCTGGTCTGGGAGCCCCCTTTTCTTTAGTAATTTCTTCTTCCTTCTCTTCATCGTCCAGAGCAGCAAATTTATTTTGAGGCTAACAAAGAAAAGATGGGCCTGATGATGCACCCGAATGTCTGAGAGCAACCCTTCCCTGCCCCACTCCCCGCCACTCCCCACAGCCTTTCCTCTGGGCTTCTCCTCCTTTCCCTTTTTGCTCCTGAGCCTGGGCTGCTGTTCCTCAGACCCAGCCTGCAGGAAACACACACAGATGACCTGGCTACTCCGCCGCTTCCAGGTATGTGTGGAGTGTCTGCCATGGGCCAGGAGGCTGTTGGGAAGACACGAGAACCAGAAACCCACAGCCAAGCCAGGGGACTCAGCCAGACAAATGGACAGTGCGGTGGAGGCCAGTGCCGCAGGCCTGCCTGCAGAAGGCAGTCTGCAGATGAGGCACTGGATCTGGGCTCAGAAGGCCTCCAGGGAAGGGGTGCAGCAGCACGGCCCACAGAGGACGTGGCCACACTCTACACCGAGATGTGCTGGTACAGTGTCCCAGGAAGAGCAGCCAGATCGTCGGCTTAGATCTGAGTTTACCTCTCTGAAGAGTATAATCAGCAGTGTTTTGGATGACTTCTGACAGCATGAGAGGCAAATCCGGGATCAAGTTTACACACTGAGCCTGGCATGCCTGCCACGAAGCTCACCTTATTGACATGGTTCTTCTCGGGCCTGGCGGGCCTAGGAGCAGGTTTCTGTTCCTCCTCCTCCTCTTCACTCTGGTCCTGAATCAGGGCTGCGAAAGCATTTCCACCCTAGAAAAGGCCATAGACGTCAGTGGATAGTCACAGCTGCCCTTAGGGGTCTCTGCTTACCAACAGACAGCTCACCTTTGTTTTCCTCCCTCCTCGGGGTATGGGGGCGGGTGCTGAAACAAGAGGACAGGAGGAGATGACCAACAGAATGCCAGCGTCTGCCTCCTCCACATCACCAACTTAAAGACCTGCAAGGTATGAGGCCTGACTGCCCCGACCCCAGGACTGTGGTCACTCACCCTCACCCTCCTCGTCACTGGCCGGCACAGACAACTTCTTGAGCCGCTCCATGAGCTCTCTCTCCTCACCATCATCGTCCACATCCTTCTTCCGCCGGCCCTTTTTCGGATCTCGCTTCTTTTTCTGTTGCTGAAAGCAAGTGTGAGCATGAAGCTGAGGCTCCCCGGAGACCTGCCCCATGCAGAGCCCCGCCCCCGCATCAGGCGAGGAGGCGCCCAGGACTCCAGGCTCCCCGGAGACCTGCCCCATGCAGAGCTCCGCCCCCGCATCAGGCGAGGAGGCGCCCAGGACTCCAGGCTCCCCGGAGACCTGCCCCATGCAGAGCTCCGCCCCCGCATCAGGCGAGGAGGCGCCCAGGACTCCAGGCTCCCCGGAGACCTGCCCCATGCAGAGCTCCGCCCCCGCATCAGGCGAGGAGGCGCCCAGGACTCCAGGCTCCCCGGAGACCTGCCCCATGCAGAGCTCCGCCCCCGCATCAGGCGAGGAGGCGCCCAGGACTCCAGGCTCCCCGGAGACCTGCCCCATGCAGAGCTCCGCCCCCGCATCAGGCGAGGAGGCGCCCAGGACTCCAGGCTCCCCGGAGACCTGCCCCATGCAGAGCTCCGCCCCCGCATCAGGCGAGGAGGCGCCCAGGACTCCAGGCTCCCCGGAGACCTGCCCCATGCAGAGCTCCGCCCCCGCATCAGGCGAGGAGGCGCCCAGGACTCCAGGCTCCCCGGAGACCTGCCCCATGCAGAGCTCCGCCCCCGCATCAGGCGAGGAGGCGCCCAGGACTCCAGGCTCCCCGGAGACCTGCCCCATGCAGAGCTCCGCCCCCGCATCAGGCGAGGAGGCGCCCAGGACTCCAGGCTCCCCGGAGACCTGCCCCATGCAGAGCTCCGCCCCCGCATCAGGCGAGGAGGCGCCCAGGACTCCAGGCTCCCCGGAGACCTGCCCCATGCAGAGCTCCGCCCCCGCATCAGGCGAGGAGGCGCCCAGGACTCCAGGCTCCCCGGAGACCTGCCCCATGCAGAGCCCCGGCCCCCATCAGCCGAGGAGGCGCCCAGGACTCCAGGCTCCATACCTGCTGCTGCTGCTGCTGCTGCTGCTGCTCCCCCCTCAGGGCTTTCTCCTTCTCCCCAGCCTGCTTATCCTCCACTGCCAGCTCCTCAAAGAACTGTGATGGGTGACACAGCAAGAAAGGCTCTGACGCCTGCACACCGGCCTCCTCACCCCGCCCCTCCTTTCACACCTATAGGCAGACATTTTGTCCCCTCAAGCCTATCAATAGATGTTTTGTGCCCCCTCTCTCAAACCTATTGGGTGACATTCTGGTTCCACTTTCATTCACCAGGCCTGGCTTTTACTCATTTCCTGCCTCCTGGAACCTTTGGTTTCCTTCCACTTGCCTCTAAAGGATGGCACAGTAGTCAGCCAACAGGGCACGTCCCAACTCTACAACTATTTAAAAACTTAGATTTAAAAAAAATTTTTTGGGTTTTCTCAGACAGGGTCTCCCTGCAGCTCCAGCCAGCCTGAACTTACTATGTAGTGCTAGCCTCAAACCCACAGAGATCTTCCTACCTCTGCCTCCTGAGTACATACACCACCAAGCCTGGTTTCTTCTTTTTTTCAATCTTAAAAATGTTTTGGGGCTGGAGAGACGGCTCAGTGGTTAAGAGCACTGACTGCTCTTGCAGAGGACCTGGGTTCAATCCCCAGCACCCACATGGAGGCTATGAATCGTCCTCAACTCCAGTTCCAGGGGAATCCGAAGCCCTCTTTGACCGCTGCGGCATTGCACGACATGGGTGCACTCACATACATATAGCCGATACACTCATACACACAAAATAAAAACAATAGAAATATATATATATATATATATATAAAATATTTTTATAGAGCTGGGTGTGGTGGTGCACCCCTCCCCCTCCTTCCCAGGTCCACTCCATCTCCCCTAGCCCACTTCAAGTATTTGTTGTTTATAAACAGCAATCTTGGGGTTTCTGTCAGAGTAGCAGAATATAGGCTAAGACAAAGGTGGCCTCAAGATCATGACCTCCCCCAAACGTTCCTGGGTGATAGGAGCACCCCCACACAGCCCCGCTTCTCCCAGCACGGCCCTCCACCCCACTCTCACAAGGCCAATTATTCGCCTGGTGACACCCAGTCGTTCCTAGGCCTCATTTCCTCACCGTCTTCTTCGTCTTTCTGTCCTTCTTTCCTTTCTTCAGCACCTTGTCTGGAAGGTTAAACAGACGTGAACAGTGACTACCAATGCCCAGCAGCCTGAACTGTTCTTAGTAATCACTTACAGAAACAATCACTTCCCCACCCGTCCGTCCATCCATCCACAAATACCTATTCACTGCATACCCACTAGATGTCAGAAACTGCTAGCATTCGAAATACGAACAGCAAGTGAGACAACCATGGTTTCCTCTGACATGCAAGGGCCCTGAGTTCCCCAAAGGGAAGAGGAGGCAAATGTGGGGCTCTCTGTGGAGGTGTCATCTGGTGGAGAAGCTGTGAGACCTAGGGCAGGGTCAGGCCAGGGAGGGCTTTGCGATCAGCTTGAGGAGCAGGGAGTTTACGGGTTGGATCTCTTGTGCTGTCAAGTCTTGCACTTCTTTGAAGTGGAGCAAGGATGGGACAATAATGGAGAACCAGTTGGGAGACCATCACAGAGTTCCAGAAACAGTCTGTGGCCTGTGCTGCTGATGGGGAAAGAGGGAGAGCACCAGAATCCACAGGGCAGAGAGAGTACTCAGAGATACGCTGTTTTTAGCTATCAAATTAAGCTGGCTAGTGGTTACATTCAGTACACTTCAGAAAACAGTGGAGAGAAAGTCCTTTCCCCACCCTGCCCTCTGCGGAGACAAGAGGATCTCAGAAATCCAGTGTGGGATGTGTTATGTGAAACCTGCAGGCCACGAAAATGGTTTTCTGTGAACAAGTACCTGGGCCTATGCCCCCGTTGTGCCCAAACATCACAGCACAAGGGTCAGCAGGTCACATTTATTCTGTGCTAGTCTTTCAGCCTAGAAAGTGACCTGGGAGACTATTTGTGCTGCCAGGGAGCAAAGAGGGAAGCCAAGAAAGCTGGCTGGACTGCTTTGGCTCCTTGCTTCTGTCCACTGGTGTCCCTCAAGGCAGGGGACTCTGTGTAACCTCCACCCTCCCATTCATGGTGGCAGAAGCATTCTCACGACTTCCCTTCATACCCAGGCCTACTACCCACATCATCTAAACCACCTCAGTTACTCAAAGCAGACCTGGAGTCAGGTAACTTTAGAACTCAGAATAGAGAGTGCTTGCCACCCACTACATTAAGTACTCAGACAAGAATTCCAGGTATGCCACAGTAATCATTCTTCAGAAAAGTTTTACTAAATATCTACTTTGCCAAAAATCTTGAGATTATGCAGGACAATCTGCATCTCAGTTACAGGGTCTGCAGGACCCATCCACCCTTCTTGACTCTCCTAAGCTGTGGACTTGGCTCCTCCTATATTCCTCTGTAAATCCAGGCATGCTTATGTCTGTGCTTAATCGGTCCTCCAGAAATCCTTTCAAATCTGAATGGCAGCACTTATTGGGTGACTGGCCGGAAGACTGTGCAGGGTTCATGGAAGGCTTATCATGCCAGTCCATGGAGTCCAGCCCTCACAACAGAAGGGAAGGAGCCACCGAGGGACACAATCACTCACCTTCCAACACCGAGTGACTTGCTCCCTGTGCTCTTTCCAAGGCCAAACCACACTTCTTTTTGACTACAGGCTGAATCTAGGGCCTCACACGTGCTGGCTTAAGTGCCTACAACTAAATTACATCCTTGGTCCTTAATTTTACCTTCTGAGGCAGAGTCTCACTAAGTTGCATAGGATAACCTTGAACTTGAGATCCTCCTGCTCAGCCTCCCAAGGAGTTGGATTACAGGCCTGGGCCACAAGGTCTGGTTCCCTCCTCCATCCTTTAAATCCCTTCAGTCTGTTAAACTTCACTCTGACCCACATGGCCCTGAGAGAAAACCCTGGGAACAGATACCTGTGGGGCTCTACTCTCACCATAGGACAACAGCTGGTGACCACAGCTCTGCTGCTCCTCCACTTAAAGCTTCCCTCAGCTTCAAAGCAAAGGAAAACATTTTAACTTTATCACTCTTGGTTCACACTTGTAACTCAGCTAATAGGGAGGTCAAGGCAAGAGGACTGAGGCAGAGGCAGGCAGATCTCTGAGATTCAGGGTTAGCCTGGTCTACACAGTGAGTTCTGGCCCAACTGGGACTACAGGAAAACTCTGCCTCAAAAACAAACAGGAGTGGGAAGTCAGCCTAGGCAACTTAATGAGACCTATCTCAAAATAGGTAACAGCTGCGGATGTAACCCAGCGGTGGCGTGCCAGTCCAGCACACTCAAGGCCCTGGGTCTGATCCCCTGAAAGTGCTGAAAAACAAACACCAACAATTGGCAAGCACTGCACTTCCGCACTAACCCCAGCCTCCTACTCCTTTGTTTGAGACAGGGTATCACTATGCTGCCTCGGCTAGCTGGGAACTTGATATTAGACCAGCCTGGGTCCAGAGATCCACCTGCCACTACCCTGGGGGTTAAAGGCATGCCCCATCACTTGGGGCCTTGGGTACCACTTAATGAACATGGTTTCTCAGCACTCAGCCGCTGCTGGCTGGGCTTCCTGCTGGTCCTCATTCGGCCCTCCTTTCTTTGGTGGTCCTTACCCCCACAGCCTCCCTGACACCACTTCCCTGGCCGGTAAGGTTCTCCTGGGGTCCTCCTGTCTCTCCAGGACTCCTTCACTCCCAGCTCTTCTCATCCCCGTCTCCTTCCAGAGCTAGTTACCCAAGAGCCCTTGCCATCCTTCTCAGAGACCTCCAACTCAGCACTCAGAATCTGACACTGGGCCAGCAAGATGGCTCAGCAGGTAAAGGCGCTTACCACACAAGCCTGGAGGCCTGAGTTTGATCCTTGAACCCAGGTGGAAAGAGAGCCTGGTCCACAAAGTTGTCCCCTGACTGCCACACTTGCACCAAGCCCTGCCCCTCCAAACCCTGACATTATGTTTGCCCTTTCCCACCCTGCCGCTCAGTACTACTCTAAAAAACTTTTCCTGGCCGGGCTTGGTGTCCCACGCCTTTAGTACCAGCACTTGGGAGACAGAGGCAGGCAGAGCTGCCTGGTCTAAATAGCCAGCCTGGTCTAAATAGCAAGTTCTAGGCCAGCTGGGACTACATGGAGACCCTATTGCAAACAAGAGCGACCACCCCACATTTTCCCAGTATCACTATGAACTGCTCTGATGCCTGCTCCTTTACCCACCCTGGTTACTAAATAAGTGCATCCCACAGTCTTCACCCTCTTCATGTCAGTTTCTGGTTCAGGCCTCTTGAAAGAACACTTAGTCTCCACAGCCTTAACCTATACTCTTGACATTCTCACAGAAACGGCTGCCAGAGCCTCCCAGTGGTGTTCCTGCTCTATCCCAACCCACTCAAGGCCACTCCATCCACGGCTGGCTCCCTTATCCCAATAAGCTGGTCATAGGAGTTCAAAGCCAGCCTCAGCTGTGTAAGACTTTGTCTCAACTACAAGCAAAGCAAGGCATGGTGGTCCATGCTTGTAAGCTCGGCAGTCGGGAGGATGAGGCCCAAGAATCAAGAGTTTAAGGCCAGCCTTGACTACCTAGTAAGTTCAAGGCCAGCCTAGGTTACACAAGACCCTACCTCAAACACACACAGCATCATTCCTTATGCTGTTCAGTGGGCCCTTCCTCTTAATGCCTTAGGACCAAACTTCTTGGGCTAGCAGGAGGCCTTAGGCTCTGACCCCTGTACATCTTTCCCATCTCACTAGTCACCAGGCTCACCTCCACACCATCTCCGCAAACTGCTGTGCTTAGAATGCTCTTCGCCAACTCACACTGACACCTTAACAATTAAGCCTGCTGGGAGGCTGTGCTGACACCTGTCTGAACAGGCGTCCCTCTTCTCCTCGGAAGTCACCCTCATCCGTCACAAGGACAGGGCACCTCCTCAGGAAAAGCCTTTGCTTGTCTGTTTCCTGTTCTTTTTCTTTGAGGCAGTGTCTTGCTGTGGAGCCCAGGCAAGCCTCCAGCTCTCCATCCTCCTGCCTCAGTCTCAAGAGCACAGAAATTACAGGTGGTATGCATCGCGATGCCTCCTGCCTTTTCTTTTTCCAAGGATGTCAGCCAGGCTGGTCTCCAAACCACTCAACTCCAGTAATCCTCCTGCCTCAAACTCCCAGCAGCCAGGACCCCAGACACCTCAACCACTTCTTTCAGGGAAGGATCATTTTTCTCACACCACCGACATACGCTGGTAAAGCTACTGTACTCTTTGTGTCCATTTTAAGTGACTTCAAGTCTGTTTCTTTCCACTCCCACAGCCCAACATACAAAGTATTCCTTCTAAAAGAAAACTTTAACCCTGCGTTCTAACATTCAGTCTACACTTGCTGCAGCTGAGTCAATGGGGTGTCGCTATTAACAAGTAGGATCGGGGCGCCCCGGAAAGGGGGCGATCGAGGCAGGGCTCACGGCACAGTCGCACCCGGTGGAAGGGAAGAAGGCCGAGATGCTTGGGTCGTCCGGTCCCTGCTTGGCTGCCACATGCCCTCCCCGTCTCCCGCCCCAGGCTCCTGGGCGGCCTCCTCCCCCGTGCACATGCGCAGTGTCCGCGCTGCCCTCCGCCTTCTCCCCGCTCACCCGCGGGGTTCGTGCTCTCGCCGTCCCCGATCCACTCCGGCTCCGGCGGCTGCTGCTTGGGACCCTTCGGCATCGCGGTGGCAATTGTGGGTGCTCCGGCGGCGGCGCCCGATGCTGTTTCCGCTTCCGGCGGCATGGGGCCACCAATGGGCGGGCTCTCCATGCGGCGCCCGCCCCGCCCTCGCGCGGCCCTAGTGCGCCCGCCGGGTCCAGGGGCGTGGCTCGAGGCGTCACGTGGTCGTTTGGGTGCGCGTCCTGACGGTCCTCCAGCCTGAGCAGGTGACGCAGCGCCGCGGTGATAATTTCAGGGTAGGGTGACGTTCCCCGGCGTCTTTATTCTTTAAGACATTTATTTTTATTTTATGTGTCTGAGTGTTTTGTCTGACGTCGGTATGTGCACAGTGTGCATGAAAAGCCGGGTGGGCCGGAAGGGGGCGTGGGATCCCCTGGAGTTCGAGTTACAGGTGGTTGTGAGCTGTCGTGGAGATGCTGGGAACCGAACCTGGGTCCTCTGCAAGAGCCCTGGCTGGCCTGAAACTTGCTATGTAGACCAGCCTTTCTGCCTGCGCCTCCTGTGCTGGGATTAAAGGTACACATCCACACCCAGCCCCATCCTTTTTAAGAAACAGGCATCACAATCTATCAGCGAATGGAGAAGGCGCCCTACCAGGCCTCGGTTGACAGGTGTTATGAAATCCTGAGGTGCACAGTTGTAAGCAAGGAGCTCGAGCCCAACAAGCGAAGATCATGGTGTCACGGAGCCTCGGGTCTTTTTTCTTTTTCTGGTGATAATTTTGCTGTTGTGTAATTCACCTACAGTAAATTGCACGTGCAAGTAAATGACACGCGATGAACTGAGGAGCTAGGAAGTGGATACCTGGTAAGTTTCCACATGCGCACACCCTTTAAACCACAGTCAAGTTATGACTCCCAACCAATGAATGACAGGCATGGCAACGTGAGCTAGGTGTTCCCACAGCCAGATCCGCTCCTCTTCTCACACACAATCGTGCCTTTTTCATTCTCCTTTGGAGAGGGTCTCCTGTAGCCCAGGCTTGCCTCAAGTCCACTCTGTAGCCAAGGATGACCTTGAATTGTTGGGCTTCCTGCCTCCACATCCCTCCAGAATATTGGGATTACAGGCCCGTGCTGCTGTGCCTGGTTTTACGTTTTTACATGGCCCAAGACCTGAAGTCAGAGCTTCATGTGTGCAAGGCACTCTACCAACCTAGCCACATCCGTAGCCCACCAGGGATATTCCAATTCACTCTTTCCAAAAATCAGATCATAGGCCTGTGCTCTGACCTCATCCTACTCTTCCTGGAACATCTGATGTGGTTGGTCACTCCCCTCCCCTCATTTTCCTAGTGGACTGATCTCTACTTCCTTTGCTGGCCTCCACCCTTGAGGTGTAATGGTACTATGTGATGTCACATTGCAGTGATGCCTGAATAAAGGCAGCCGGACTCCTAGCATCCATTTTAGCCAACAGAGGACCCTGCATGCTCTGAGAATCTGTTTCTTCAGCTTTCTCTCAGAATTGAGTGCCCAAAGGCCTTCCTTCATCTCTCATTGAAAATTGTGCTACCAGCATGAATGGGGAAGAAAAGTAGACTTACCAGAGGATTTTGTCCCTTTGACCCCTGCCGACTAGGACAGTGAACATAACCACAGATTTTACCAATTTAATTGCACCTATTGTTTGCAACACAAATGGTATAATTATCTCTGTTGCTTGATATGGGAAACACATTTGTACATTATTGTGGGTTAAGGGCAAGGAAGGGTCATGAGGGATTAAGGCTGTATGTTTTAGGTTACAAGAGGAGCTCAAGGCTTAGTACATGGCTTTAAATTATGAGCAAGCTGAGATGTTAAATCTCAAAACATAAGATTAAGTCTGGTGTGGTGGCCCACGCCTTTAATCTCAGCACTGTGAGTTGGAGGCCAGCCTGGTCTACATAGCAAGTTCCAGGCCAGCTGGGGCTACAGGGAGACCCAGTCTCAAAAAGAGCAAAGTAATAAATAAATAAACAGGCAGAAACAGAAAGCAAATTAGTACAAAAGATATAGGTAATGATAGAGATAAATGATACATAGAAATGGGTGACACAGATCAATAGATGGATGATAGATAGATGCTAGATGATGGGTGGGTGGGTGGATGGTAGATAGTAGATGCAAAAATACCCTGAAGACAGTTTTTAGGGCTTAACTGCTCCTGCAGCCTCAATATGGTGAAATTCAAGCCAACTCCCAAAGGTGTTTCGTTGACTTGGATTTCTAGAAGAGGATTTCTAGCAGAAGCCACAATGCCCAACAGCAGGGCTATTGGTGCACTTGAGAGACGGCAAGCAGGGGTGGATCAAGGCTTGTACGAGTGATAAAAGAACAAGAGAAGTGAGAAAGGTCTTCTAGGCCAACCTGGGGGTTTCTGAGCGGTGACATGGCCCAACACCATAGTTCACTAGGATGATGTGGGCAGTGCGGAGAGGGGACAGGATGAGAAGTGGACAGCAAAGGCAGAAGCAGGGAGACCACTGACAGCGTGCTGGTGACAGGGAGCAAGAAGAGGGGGCAGAGAAGAGGACCAGTTTCTGGGTACATTTTGAGGAAAAAGTCAACAGGGTTTGTGACTGGAGGTCAGATACAACAGGAAGAATTAAGGCAGTTTCCAGCCCAAGCAACTAGAAAGATTGACTTGATACCAATGGGGGATGCTATTTTTTTGATGATGCTGGGGATCCCCAGGGTCCTGACTTTTTTTTTTGGTCTTTTTGAGACAGGGTCTCCCTGTAGCCCCAGCTGTCCTGGAACTCACTATGTAGAGCAGGCTGGCCTTGAACTCACAGAGATCTGCCTGCTTCTGCCCCCAAATTTTGGATTTAAAGTTGTATGCCCCATGCCTGGCTGTCCTCTCCTTTGTATCCCAACTTTTAGCAGTGAGAGTGCTGGGATTAAAGGCGTGCACCACCACACCGGGCGGGTCCTGCATATTTTAAAATGCATTGTCCAGAGCAGCAGATTTAAACATCCCTCAAGTTTGGCCACTTCTCTCCACCCTACCCTAGAGAAAGCTACCAGCTGTCCTCCCCTGGCCCACTGCGCTGGCCTGCCACAGAGATTCACACTGCTGTCTTCATCTTCTGGGCTGTCCTTTTTAAATTTTTTTAAATTTATTTTTTTATTTTGTGTGTATTCGTATATTGCCTGCATGTAGGTAAGTGCACCCGTGTCGTGCAGTGCCTGTGGAGATCAGAAGAGGCTGGCGGATCCCCTGGAACTGGAGTTAGGGACAGTTGTTAGCTGCCATGTGGGTGCTGGGATTCGAGCCCAGGTCTTCTGCAAGAACCAGTGCTCTTAACCGCTGGACCATCTCTCCTTTGTATCTACTGACACCTATAGCTTTAAAATAGAAATCATTTGCATAAAACATTCAGAGTAAATCAAATACCTTACAGCACATATGGCTCTGTGTTTTTTTTTTTTTTTTTTTTTTTTTTTTTCTTTTTTGAGACTACCAGTCTGGACCAGGCTCTGCCTGCCTCTGCCTTCCAAGTGCTGGGATTAAAGGTGTGCACTACCATGCCCCAGCTCCATGTATTTTCCTTTTTCGAAAACAGCCCCTGACATCTGGGAACTGGCCCTGTACAGATAGCTCCCTGGGCTGTGGTGTTGTAGGCGCTGGTCTGACACAGCTGGGTTGTGGTACCCTAATGAACAGTCTCACCATCATTTGTGATTGTTGTGAAGACAGACTTCATAATCTTGTCTAAGAAACAATTGTGCAAAGCATGAAAACTGCCAGTGTGTCCCTCTCAGGAGAATGCTGGCTCCTTCATCAGTAGACCCAGCTTCGCTCCATTTTCTGGTCTGTAAGGTTTGTGAGATGGCTCAGGGGTAAAGGCACCTGCTGTCAAGCTTGATGACTGAGTTCAGTCCTGGAGACCCAGACTGCGAAGGAGAAAACTGTCTTCTGGCCTCCACACGGATGCCTTGGCACATGCACCCCACCCCCTACACAAAATAAAATGTAATTAAAAATTGGTTGGGGCTGGAAGAGATGGTTCAGCGGTCATGAGCACTGGCTGCTCTTGCAAAAGATCCAAGTTCGGTTCCTAGAACCCACATGGCAGCTAACTCCAGTTCCCTGGAATCCAACATGCTTCCTCGGGCATATGGTACATACACTTAACATATATGCAGGGAAACCATTCATACCCATAAAAATATTAAAAAGCTATGCACTCAAAATCGCCCTGCTTCTCTGCAGCACCCAACACAGAACTGTACCCCAATCTGCTTTTTGAAACCTCAGAACAGGCTGGAGAGATAGCTTAGCAGTTAAGAGCACTGGCTGCTCTTGCAGAGGACCTGAGTTTGGTTCCCAGCACCCACATGGGTTACAGGGCAATCTGACATCTTTTGACTTCTTCAGGCATTGCACGACACACACAAAGCAGGCAATACACTCATAAATAAAAATATTAAAATCTCAGAACACAAACCTATCCTTGTTGTTCCTCCTTTTTTTCTGATAGGGTCTCACTGTATAACCCTACTCTGGAAGTATGTAGAGTAGGCTAGCCCTGAACTCAGAGCTCTGCCTGCCTCTGCCTCCCAAATTTTGGTTTAAAGTTGTATGCCCCATGCCTGGCTGTCCTCTCCTTTGTATCCCAACTTTTAGCAGTGAGTAGCTGGCAGTGTCTGTTCATATACTTGAATATTTTACCAACTCAAAGCCAAATACTCTTGTGGCCTGAACAAAAACCACCTTCCCAAACATCTAGGTATTGGCCACATATCTGTTACCAAGCCAGTGGGGCATAAATTTAACAGCTGCACACCACTTTGGCTTGTGAGAGAAATAAATTTAAGGCAGGATCTCAGTATGTACCCTTGCTTGACCTGAAACCTGCTATGTAGACCAGGCTGGACTTGAACTTGGGGAGATCTGCCTGCTTCTGCCTCAGAGTGCTGGGATTAAAGGTACCACCAAGCCTGGTTTTTAAAAATCAACTTTAGGGCCAGGCATGGTGGCACATACCTTTAATCCCAGCACTCGGGAGGCAGAGGCAGGCGGATCTCTGTGAGTTCAAGGCCAGCCTGGTCTACATAGTGAGTTCCAGGACAGCTGGGGCTATAGGGAGACCCTGTCTCAAAAAGACCAAAAACAAACAAACAAACAAAAAAACCTTTGGTGCACACTTTTAACTTTTAATTCCAGCACTCAGCAGGCAGAAGTTGGTGGATCTCTTGAGTTCCAGGCCAGCCAGGGCTACATAGTGAGCCTCTGCCTCAAAAGCAAAAACAACAAAAAAGACCAACTTTGGGTTTCTGTTAACAACTGTATTTAAACCCGATAAATTGGGGCTGATGAGATGGTTCTGTCGGTAAAGGCACTTGCTACACAAGCTGGAGATCTGAGTTCAATCCCTGGAACCCATGTTAAAGTGAAAGAACTGACTTGAGCCATTCTCTGACCTCCACAACGTGCACTGTGAACCCACACCCCACATCATGCATTCACACACACACATCCTGGCCATTTGGGACGGGGCAGGTGCTTAGTCCTCATAGAATGAGTGTGCATACACATAGCTTCACCCATCACCTGTGCTCAGAGAACTTGGGTTCATGCGTAGGTTGTGGCTTTTTTTTAAATAGGCCAGAGCCCAGGCTCTGCACAGCCCTAGCTGGTCTCAAGCTTAATTCCTGCCTCAGCCTCCTGAATGCCAGTGTCACTAGTGCATCGCCATGTCTGTTTTTGTCTTTAATATCTATTTTATTCAAGATTATTTTTGTATTTGTGGTCTGCCATGTGCATCCAGGTAGAGGCCAGAAGAGTCAGATTCTGTGGAGCTTGAGTTACAGGCAGTTGTGAGCTGCCCAACATGGGTACTGGGATCCAAACTCAGGTCCCCTGCAGGAGCAGCAAGCACTCTTAACCACTGAGCCATCTCCTCAGCCCCTTGTGTCTCTAATTTTAATCTGAATACCAGATCCAAGTGCCCAATTATAGAAATGGTTGGCAATGTAAAGGTAGCTCCTGGCTGGAGCCATGAGGGGGCTGGGTGGGAAGGCAGTCTCACAGAGGATGTCCACTGACGCTCAGGTGGTAGAAGGTACAGTCTTTATATCAACAGTGGCCCTTCTTGGAAGTGTCGGCAGACAGGGCGGTCGATTAGAATTATAGAAATGGTTGGCAATGTAAAGGTAGCTCCTGGCTGGAGCCGCAGCTCAGTGGTTACAGTGCTTGCTGCTTTTGCAGAAGACCTGGGTTTAGTCCCTAGCAGCCATTCAGGCAGCTCACAACTGCCTCTCACTCCAGTTCCAGGGGATCCCATGTCCTCCACTCCAGTTCCAGGGGATCCCATGTCCTCCTCTGGCCTCTGCAGACACTTTGTGCATGTCATGCACATACATGCATTCTGGCACACACATGCACACAATTTTTTTAAAGGCAGGTATTCAACTATCTTCAAAGCAAGCTGGTAGCTGTTTTCTCCCAATAATCATCTCTTAAATGGCAGTTAGTTGGGAAAGTCAGAAATCTAATGTTGGGACTGGAGAGATGGCTCAGCGATTAAGAGCACTGGCTGCTCTTGCAGAGGACTTGGGATCGATTCCCAGCACCCACATGGCTGCTATGAACGGTCCTTCATTGCAGTTCCAGGGGAACCCGAAGCCCTCTTCTGACCTCCACGGCATTGCATGACACGGGTGCACTCACATACACGCAGGCAACACATTTGTACACATAAAAAAAAAATAAAAAGTTTTCCTGTGGTCTTTCCAACTCCCTCACTCACCTGAACCACTGACATAACCTAACCTTTTGTTCTAAGCCGATCCCCAATGGAGCAGTCAGTCATGCCCAAGCTTTTCGCACAGAGCCATGCTTTTTGGATTATTATTATTATTATTTTTGGTCTTTTTGAGACAAAGTCTCCCTGTAGCACCATCTGGCCTGGAACTCACTATGTAGATCAGACCTGCCTCTACCTCCTGAATGCTGGGACTACAGGTGTGACATGTTATGTATAAAGTTTGGTATCAGTTCACCTTGGAACTACTGACTGACTGAAGAGGATGGGCCAGTCTGACTTCCTCTAGCACCATGTTCTTGTCCCTCCCGTTCCTTAAGACACCTTGCCACTTCCCTACAGCCTGAGGGGTGCAGCTGCAGCGACCCTGTAACCTGAACACGGATGCACTGGGCTCAGCTGTCTCCAGCACCTCGTACATTCCTTGACATACAGAATGCCTAAAAGTGGCTCCCTGAACACAATCCAGCTTGGTCTGGGTGATGACTGTACTGACCACTTTCTGTGGAAAGGGGATACCCACCTGCACTCTCAGAGATGACTGGACACGGGGCTGAGAGAAAATGCTGGTTTCCACTGTTTATTACTAATATAAGAAAACATTAAAAAGAAAAAAATTCATTCTCAGTTCTCCAACGGCTCTCACTCCTCTAACCCACACAACTCCTGACCCACTTCCTTGGGGCCAACTCAAAACCCAACCTGTTTACTGCCGTTTTCACAGAAAACAACCAGTGCCAGGAATGTGAGGGAGGAGGTTTGGAGAGGGCAGCAGCACTGCCCAGGTCCTACCCACGACGGCCGAGTGGAGAGTCACGAACTCAAGGGAAAGGGCTGGCAGCCGCACATGACAGGGCCTAACTAAGGTGGCCAGTGGGAGCTCAGAAGGGAGGCCCGCCTGAGGCTTCACAAGACATTGCTGGCCTGTGTCAGACCCAGAATGACCGACACCAGGGGAGGACAGGAGGCAGTCTGAGGAAGTTTCACCATTCTCCCATGTTGGGAGGTAGGCGACATCTAGAGGGCACCAAGAGCCTCACTCGATTTGGCAGAAAAATGTACTCTTGGTGTTGGGGAGTCACAAAAATGCCACGGACACTGAGGAGTGCTACAAGGAGATGCACAGTTTCACAAAGCACAGCGACCACAGGCCTTAGCGGGGATAATGCTACGGACAGAAACTACGACGTCCAGAAGCAGGGGGCCGTTCAGGGAGCAGCTCTACACCAGCCACCCAAACTGGACCCCAAGCCAGAAAACCTGGTGCGTTTCCTAGGCAGCTGAAAACATGGGCTTCACATAAAAAAGGACTTAAAACAAGCAGCTGGAGGGTAGGGGACTGCTCCAGGGCTCTCGGGAATCGAGGGCAATACCGGGGGACAGGTGGACAGATGCACAAGAAACAGCACCAAAGGTTCCTGTTCAGCAGTCATTTGGTGGAGGGGAAGATCCAGGAGGCAGATGAAGGGAGCAAGATGGGGTCCCAAAGGTCTCTGAGCCTGGATCAGAAGATGGCGGTGCACCTCACACCAGTGACGAATCACAACTCTGAACCCCGAACGGGGGTGGAGGATGGGATGGACGTGTCACTGACTGAGGGTGGCGGAAGAGCCTCGTAGTGGCCGTAGGGGGACCACAGGAGTGATGGCCGCTAGGTCGAGAACTCCTTCCAGCCTGGGTGGGAAGGCACAGTCTCACAGAGGAGGTCCATTAACGCCTGGGTGGTAGAAGGCACAGAGGTCTTCATATCGACAGTGGCCCTTCTTGGAAAAGTGTCGGCAGACAGGGCGGTCAGATTTGTCTGTGAATAAGTGCAAACTGAAGTTTTGAAAACATTTCAAAATGTTTGAAGCTTAAAATCTTAAAAACTATTTTATGTGTATGAGTGTCTGATGAGTGTGCAATGCCTGAGGTCAGAAGAGGGTGTCAGATCCCCTGGAACTGGGGTTATGGATGGTTGTTACCCTCCATGCTGGGAACCAAACCTCAGTTCTGTGTAAGAGCAGCTGGTGCTCTTAACCACTGAGCCATCTCTCCTGAGGCACCCTGAGGACTTGGAATTTAGCTCAGTGGTAGAGGCTTGCCTAAAGGGCAACCCTGGATTAATCTCTGGAGTTATTCCCCACCCCTCAAACAGATCAGAGAAGAGTACTGGGCATGCTGGCACCCAGGCCACCTTATGACACTGGATGTCAAATGTGCACAGGCAGAACCAAGCCAGCCTTACCTTCCATCACCTGGGTGCTAGCCTTCGGCGGGCAGGTGTTCTTGATAAGAGACCAGCTTTTGAGCCTTCTTGGGTTTCTCTGCTCTTTGTGAAAGCTTTCCCTAGAGGGACCCCCATGGCCTGGCCCAGGAAAAGGAGGTTCAGCATTGACCCCCCACCAACCACGACCATATGGACTGGACCTTGGGCCAAGGCCTCCCCGAATTGGGCCTCTACCCCGGGGAGGAGGTGGGAGACTCAGCAGTGGTGGAATCACTGGTGTCCTTGATCCTGAAGGACCTCTGTGAAGAGCTGGAGAGAGACAGGGAGGGTAACTGACGGGCGGCTCAGTCCTGAGAAGCCCCTCCTGCTGCTTACTGGAGGAGAGCAGACACCACTCCAGAGCACAGGTGAACTACAAGATGAACATGCCCGTGTTTCCATCACCCAGGTAAAGACAGAGTCTGCTCAGCACTCCCAAAGATCCCATCTATGTGCCCTGTCTCTCCCACTGTCCAGACTTCCTACACCATGGGTTGTGAGCCTTTGCCTGCTTCTGAGCTCTGGCTCCCTTCCTGAGTTCACTCAGGGGCTGCAGCAGCTGTTTGTTCATTCTCACTGCGGCGTCGTATCCCATCGCATGCACTCTACTAGTGATGGACACAGGGGTTTCCACTCAGGGGCTATAATAAAAAAATGCTATCAATGGGGTAGGCGAAGTCTGACGGTCCCGCTGTTTGTTCATTCTCACTGCGGCGTCGTATCCCATCGCATGCACTCTACTGGTGATGGACACAGGGGTTTCCACTCAGGGGCTATAATAAAAATGCTATCAATGGGGTAGGCGAAGTCTGACGGTCCTCAGCTGTGCTTCAGTGTCAGCCGCCCCTCAGCAGCTGTTCCACGACCTCTGCAGCACTGCTAAGGTCAGCCTTTTCAGTTATACATTTTGTGAGAATGGATTTCTAAAATATTCCCTCTTGGGGCTGGAGAGATGGCTCAAGTGATTAAGAGCACTAGCTGCTCTTATAGGGTTCCCAGCACCCACCTGGTGGCTGACAACTGTTCTTAACTCCAGTCTCAAGGGACCTGATGCCCCCTCCTGGCCTCTATGGGTATTACAACACATGGTGCACTTACATACAGGGAAAACACTCATACACATAAAAATAAAAACGTTACTTTTTTGGTGTGTGTGTCATTTTCATGTCATGGTGACTATGTGGACATGTCAGGGGAAAACTTGTAGGTGTCAGTCTTCTACCTTGTTGGGCCCAGGAATCAAACTCAGGGTGTTAAGTGGCAAGCACCTTTACCTGCTGAACCATCTTGCCTGTCTGTTCATCTTCAGTTTTTTTTTGAGACAGAATGTCTCACTATGTACTTCTGGCCAGTCTAGAACTCATGTAGACCTAGACCAGGCTGGCCTCAAACTCACAGAGATCTGCCTGCCTCTGCCTCCTGAGTGCTAGGATTAAAGGCGTGTACTGGACTTAAGCTATTTTTTTTTTTTTGAAAGACCTATCTTTTCACGTGCATGTGTGTTTGCCTGCTTGAGGTTGGAGGGCGTAAGACTCCCTGGTATTGGAGTTACAGGTAGTTGTGAATGGTGGAGGCAGGGAACCAAACCCAGGTCCTCTGCAAGAGCAAGTGCTCTCAACCACTGAGCTATCTCTCCAGCCCCTCATCGTATTTTTAAGTGGACAGTTCAGTCCTATGTATGTTCAGATGCTGTGAAACAGAACCCCAGAACTTTATCTTGTAAACAGAAATGAAGACTAAAGCAGCCAGCATCCTTTGAACACCCTTTTCCTGTATGCCTCCCCACACAGCCCTGGGAATCAACATTCCGCCCATACTTTCAGTTTGTGTGTACATGCTCAGAAGTGGGACTGCTGGTCACACGGTGGTTCTGCTGCACTGACTTTTTTTTTTGGTCTTTTTGAGACAGGGTCTCCCTGTAGCCCCAGCTGTCCTGGATCTCACTTTGTAGACCAGGCTGGCCTTGAACTCTCAGAGATCCACCTGCCTCTGCCTCCCGAGTGCCGGGACTAAAGGCGTGCACCACCATGCCCAGCCTACAATTTATCCTTTTTTCCTTTATGTTTGGCACATATGTGTGCTTTTCTGTTTTTTATGCGTACGGGTGTTTTGCATGCAAGTACACTGGTGTTGTGCAATGTCTGTGAAGGCCACAAGAGGGTGTCAGATCTCCTAGAACTGGAGTTCTAGACAGCTGTTGGATGCCATATAGGTGTTGGGAACTGAACTAGATCCTCTGGAAGAACAGCAGGAGCTCTTAACCACTGAGCCATCTCTCCTGCCCATGTGTTTCTTAAGAAAGCTTAGCTATGCCAAGACCATGAGAATACATTTACTGTCTAGAAGAATTCTTTTACTGTTTAAATTTAGGTCTATAATCTGCTTAGAAATGATGTTTCTACCCAATATGTCCTCCAGGTCAAAGGTCCTATTTTCACAAAAATGTCTAATCAAAGTAGCATCATTTGCCGGGATCACTTCCTTTTATTTTTATTTTTGTCTTTTTGAAGCAGGGTCTCCCTGTAGCCCCAGGTGTTCTGGAACTCATTATGTAGACCAGGCTGGCCTTGAACTCAGAGATCCACCTGCCTCTGCCTCCCAAGTGCTGGGACTAGAGGTGTGCACCACCACGCCCGGCTCACTTCCTTTTGAGACAGGGTCTCACCATGTAGACCAAGTTGGCCTGGAACTCAAGAGATCCGCCTACCTCTGCCTCCTGAGTGCTGGGATTGAGGTGCTCGTACTACACCAGAAACTGCCACCTTCTTTAGTTCCACCTCACGTCGCTGTGTCCATCCAGTCACATGCCTGATTCCACTCTCCCTCTCTCTGCCTTTTAGTTTGTTCAGACAGGGTTTCATGTAGCCCAGGCTAGCTGGCCTCAAACTAGCCATGCAGCTGAGGCAGGCCATGAACTCCTGATCTTCTGGCTTTGGCCTCTCAAGTGTTGGGATTTGACTTATGTTGACTATTGTGTGGAAACTACAGTTAGTCACTGTAGCTTCACACCAAATCCTGATGTTCAGA
Source organism: Nannospalax galili (assembly GCF_000622305.1). Classification (NCBI taxonomy): domain Eukaryota; kingdom Metazoa; phylum Chordata; class Mammalia; order Rodentia; family Spalacidae; genus Nannospalax; species Nannospalax galili. The sequence continues at coordinate 86,259 of NW_008344843.1, read as the reverse complement.
ACAAGCCCTCCTCCTGGTCTGGGCTGTCTTGGTAGCGAACCATTCAGAGCCTCTGCATGACCATATAATGGAGACTGCTTACTTCCACACAAGCAATAGAGACTGGAAATGCCCTGGGCCTACAGATCAATTTGAAAAGTAACACTTTGACAACACTCACTGCAGTTTTCAAAGTGTGAATGTGCAACATCTCAGGTACATAACCTGACCTTTTCTTTCCTTCCTCCCTCCCTCCCTCCTCTGGGACCCAAAGCAAGTACCAAGGGTCCTTCTCACCTGACTTGGGGTCACCAGGCTTTCCATTGGCCATAGGGGGAGGGCCCAGAAGGCTGGGAGGTCCTAGGAGCAGACACGAAAATATGGTCATGAAACTGGAGCCAAGAGCTGACGGTCCCCCTCTGCTCATTTTTAATCCTCAATTCTTAGTTTAACCAGTAGTCAGATATACACACTTAGCAGTGTTGCAAGTTCTCGACCCATCTATCGGCCCTTCCCTCTGCAGGGCTGTAACTTAACAAAACAGTAGAGATCCATCAAGGGGTAATACAGGTCATTGAAAGCTTTCTCTTTTGGACAGTGTTGTATCCATAACATCCCCAGGGAGTCCAAAAAACCCAATCCCTCACCTTAACTGCTGGCCCATCACATAGTTTTTTCTCCTCTCCTTCCCTCGGGGGAGTAGTTCACAGAAGGCTGCACTTTCACCTAACCAGTGGAAGTGTGGTCACAAATTGTCTTTCCAGCCATCGCCATCTGCAAAATCGCTGCCGCCCCTCTCCCCTGCCACTCTGCGGCTGCGCACACGAGCTCTTTAGCCTCACCTCCCCCACCGTCTCCAGAAAGGCTGAGGGACCCGACGGAGGTGGAGGGTTCGAGCCAGCCAACTCCTCATTCCAGGTTCCACCAACAGCCCTCCCCCCCCCCGCCCCCACGCGTGCGCCCTTCCTCCTTCCGTTAGCGCCCCCTCCCCCGTACTGCATCCGCGCCCAACCCCGGGCCTGCTGACCAGGCTGTGCACACCCTGCCGGGCCCCTCACCGCTGGGACTCTCCTCCTCCTCCTCCTCCGGCTCGTCCCGCTCGGACAGCGGGACCTGTTGTGGCGGCGGCTGCTGCGGATTCTGCTTCTTTCGCTTCGGCATCGTGGCTGCGGCAATGGCTGCAGCGGGATTTGGAGGGCAGTGAGGAAGGGGCACACTGGGTTTGTTTCCGCTTCCGGGAGGGGCGGTGGGCCGGAAGACTGAGGCTCCCGCCATCGCACTTCCGGAGGCTGCGGACGCCCGGCCGGCTCCCGCCCGCGTCCTCGATCGGCCTACCGGGCGCGGCTCTTCTCCGAGGTCGGGAGGCGCTCTGCTCCACTTCTCGCGGACTGGGGCCGCCACCGCCTGCGACAGCCCACCCACTTTGGGCCTGTGGCCGGCCGCGTCGCACCTTAATCATTTCACTTCCGGTCCGGTTACCATGGTACGGGGGCCAGGCACAACTCTGTGCCCTTTGACCTCCCTCCAAAAGTCCCTGTTTCGCCTGCGGTTAGGTGTCGGCTTGCCAGCGCTGGCACGTGTGACCCGTAGTCCTGTCTCGGCATGGTCTCCACCCGAGTCCGCCTGGCGTTTCCCCGCGGGCGCTCAGCCTCGGCTCCGCACTCGGGCGTCTCCCCCAACCCGGGGGGGGGGGAACAGTGCGCCCTCCCGCCCGCGTCAGGTAAGCGCCGGGCGGCGATGACACGCGTCCCCCCGCCTGCGGCCGCCACTTGGTATCGCCTGTGACGCTGTCTCCCCAGGCCGCCCACTCGCTATTCCCGCAGTCCCGGGCCTCACGTGCCGGCCGCCCCGCGTCCCCGCCCGCCCCTCCGCCGCTGACGTCACCGCGGCCCCGCCTAGCCAGGCCCCCGGCGGGCGGCTGGGGCTGCCCCGGGGGAGGCAGTTGCGGCGGTGGCGGCGGCTTGGCGCTAGGTGGGCCGGGCGCCGGGCGCCGGGGCCATGCCGAGGAAGAAGCCCTTCAGTGTGAAGCAGAAGAAGAAGCAGCTGCAGGACAAGCGGGAGCGGAAGCGAGGTCAGGGCGGGAGGGGGCGGGGCCGCTGCGCATCTCTGGAGGAGGGCCGCGGAGGGTGGGCTCGCGGGTACCCGCGTGGGCGGCCTGCTCAGGGATTCCCCAGACCCCGCGGCGCGGTGGCTCCGGACCGGGACCAGGGCTGCCGGGGCTCTGCTACGCGTATCGGGGCTCCCCGGAGGGACGACCCCGGGCCCACCTGGGGAGGGGCCTGCGGCTCGCGGCGGGGCGGGTGGAGCCCCGGAGAAGTTAGGTGGGCTGCCGGCCTGCGGGCGCAGGGTTCTCTGGGTCCACGGGCGCCTGCCGGCACCGGCGTCACCGGCCCCTCCCCGTAGGGCTCCAAGATGGGCTTCGCTCCAGTTCCAACAGCCGCAGCGGGAGCCGGGAGCGGCGGGAGGAGCAGACTGACACCTCGGACGGGGAGTCCGTGACCCACCACATCCGCAGACTCAACCAGCAGCCTGCCCAGGGGCTGGGGCCCCGAGGTTACGACCCCAACCGGTGCGTGGGGGCGAGGGCCCGGGCCTGCGCGGGCTGCTTCCCCGCCGCCCTGCGCCTGGGGGAAAGATGTTGATGGAGGCTTGGGAGCTGACCTGGGTGGGCCGGAAGCTACAGCTTTCTCCGCCCTAGCCCTCTCTTCCAGAGTTTGTTTTCGGGGAAATTTGAACAGCTCCGAAGATGAGGCTTTGCAAAGTTGTTTGTCCAGGCGGGGAGCAGACGACACCGTGGTCCCAGGACCCCCTGGATATGTGGTCCCTCTTCCATTTCAGATACCGGTTGCATTTTGAACGGGATAGTCGGGAGGAGGTGGAGAGGAGAAAGAGAGCGGCCAGGGAACAAGTGCTGCAGCCGGTCAGTGGGGAAGTGCTGGAGCTGGACGTCCGGGAAGTCTACCAGCCTGGCTCAGGTGAGTGAGCGCGAGTGCTCCCCGTCGGCTTGGGACAGTGCTGGCAGCAAGAAAAGCAGCATTGTGGGGCGCATGAATGCGTCCCAGAGTCGGCATGCTTTGCTGTGTTTCCTCTTCTCCCAGTCCTGGACTTTCCCCGCCGTCCTCCTTGGAGCTATGAGATGTCCAAGGAACAGCTGATGAGCCAGGAGGAGCGCAGCTTCCAGGAATACCTAGGGAAGATACACGGGGCTTACACTTCGGAGAAGCTCAGCTACTTTGAGCACAATCTGGAGGTGACTGTGGAGTGGGGACGGGAGTGGCATGCCGTGAGCCTAGATAAAGGGACCTGGGGTCATCGGGAGAGGGACTCTGGGTCATGTTCTGCTGATCTTGTCTTCAGACGTGGAGGCAGCTGTGGCGTGTGTTAGAGATGTCCGACATTGTCCTGCTTATCACTGACATCCGACATCCGGTGAGTCTGTGGGAAAGATTTGCTAGGGGAAAGAGGGAGGAAGGTTCTTGTGTGAGAGGGTCAGAGGCAGGAGTTGGAGGGGGGAAAGAGTATTTTCAGTGTGTGCATGTGTGTGCGTTTCCGCTCCTGGAATATGTGGTTGTGCGGAGCCCAGAGGTCAATTTCAGAGATGTTGCTTAGGTGGCATCTACCTTGCTTTTTGATCAGAGATGTTGCTTAGGTGGCATCTACCTTGCTTTTTGATCAGAGATGTTGCTTAGGTGGCATCTACCTTGCTTTTTGAGAAAGGGTCTCATGCCCCAAGGTCACGTGGCCTCGAGGAGCCTCTTGCCTCTGGCTCTCCGGTGCTGGATGAAGGGCAGTCTTCCTTTCAAAACTTCCCGCTTCTAGCACCTTCTACTTTGAGTCAGAAACTTGGTGTTTTTCTCTTTTTTCCCCCTTTGCTGTGCTGAGGATAGGACACAGCCTTGCACATGCTAAACTTCATTGCTTAGCTGACCCCAGCCTGAGGAACTCAGTTTTATATTCATTTCCCCCTCACCAGCTTGACCCTTCTCTGTAGTTAACCCTCATGAAAACTGCATGTCTTGTTTCCCAGACCCCCAGAACTAGACCAGTAGAGAGTCCCAGTGTGGAGCTCCTGGGGTTTGAAGGCAGGTGGGGGCTTTCCGGCTGAGCCCAAAGGAGTCTTTCTTCCTTATTTCATCTCTAGCCCGACATCATCGCCACAGCCCCCACCTGGAGTGCTAGGGTAGTGGGTGTGGCTGTGGACTGCTCCTGGACTGCCCTGTGAATCCTGACTTCTGACTTCAGTGGAGAAAGGGAGGTCTGTGGGGGGCATTTAGGTTGGAGGTCCTGGATGAATGCGCACACACAGATACACGTGTGCATGTGTATGCTCATACAATCATATGCGTAACACATGTGCATATACTTGTATGCATGCTTCTGTGCATGTGTATACACTTACACAATTATGTGCACATGGAAACAGGTATTTCTTCCTCTCCAGTCCTGTCCTGTTGCTGACCCGGCCACCACCTCAGTGGTGTCACCGTGTCCTGTATTTTTCTGTTCATTTCTCTCTCATGACCTGCAGGAAGGCCCTGAGACTTGTCCAGTATCACAAACACCTGCTTTGCCTTCCTTGTTCTGTTTGGGTAACTGTTTTCACCCTAGAATCTACATCTGCCAGGGCCTTGTCTCTTTGCTATGCCTGGTGATGGGGAGCTACAGCCAGAGAACTCTGGGTTCATGTCTCATTGCTCCATCTCCTTCTTCCCAACTCTGTTGCAGGTTGTGAATTTCCCCCCTGCACTTTATGAGTATGTGACTGGAGAACTCGGGCTGGCCCTGGTGTTGGTCTTGAACAAGGTGGATCTGGCCCCGCCTGCTCTCGTGGTTGCCTGGAAACATTATTTTCACCAGTACTACCCCCAGCTCCATATCGTCCTCTTCACCTCTTTCCCTCGGGATCCCCGAACACCACAGGAGCCTGGTAGTGGTGAGTGGGTGACAGAGGGTATCATGAGTGAGGTGGGTGGCATGGACAAGGGGAGATGAGAGCAGCTGTTGGCCAGGGATCCTGATGTTGGGCCCCTGGGTGGCAGGAGATGAAGCTCATAAGCCATGTGCTTACCTTTCTCCACCTCAGTCTTGAAGAAGAGTCGGAGGCGGGGGAGAGGATGGACTCGGGCGCTGGGGCCAGAGCAGTTGCTGAGAGCCTGTGATGCCATCACAGCAGGGAAAGGTGTGTGGTCCTTGAGGGAGCATGGGCATGTTTCAGGCCTTGCCTTTCTAGAGGGCAGCCCTTTGTGGCATGGAGGAGGGTTGTGGCGTGCGGAGCAGCCTGTGAGGTTTTGGAGCCTCTATGGCTTGCTGCCTTGGGTCTTCTCAGAAACGTGGATGGAGAGATGTGTGGGACTTCAGAGTGGGGTCTAGTGAAGGATGGGGAGATTCTCTGGTCTACATTTGTACAGGTTGGCACTTTATGCTCCTTGGGGGATGCTGGTGGCATCAGCTGTACAGGGTTCAGTTGGTGCTGTCATCCACTACGGCCCTGGAGGGATCACTTTGATTTTCTCCTTCTGAGCAGTGGACTTGAGCAGCTGGCGGGAGAAGATTGCTAGGGATGTGGCCGGGGCCTCCTGGGGCAATGGCTCCGGAGAGGAGGAAGAGGAGGAGGATGGACAGGCAGTCGTGGTGGAGCAGCAGACTGACTCAGCAATGGAGCCCATGGGTCCCTCCGAGGAGCGCTACAAGGACGGGGTGGTGACCATCGGCTGTGTGGGTAAGGAACTAGCAACCTGCCCGTGGCCTCCCATAGGCACTGCATTTGCAGAGGAGGAAAGAGACAGACTTGTTTGGATGTGGGTCTCCCAGGGGTGGCCTCTGCTGTTAGTCCTGGGTGAGCAGAGGAGAACTGCTGGAGTGGAGTTCTTCCCCATCTTGAGCAAGTCACTGGACTAAGGAGGATGTTGATGCTCAGTTCTAAGCCCAGAGGGAGGGAGCAGTGCCGAGACCTCAGCTCACGGTACCCGGCAGATTGTGATGGCAAGAGCAATGATTGGTACTCCAGCTTCGAATGGTGCCCCTGCTGTCCTGAGTAACCTACACACGGTCAGCTTTTTGTGGTCATCAGACCAATTATAGGGGTCACTAAATTATAGCAGGAGAGTGGCCACGTGTCAGCTTCCTCTGGGCCTTAACGCTCTTGAGTCTGTTTAGGGAGCGTCTCCCTGGTCAAGAGCTTTGTCTCAACTTCCAGTCCAGGGAAAAGAATGTGTGATTAGGCTCTAGGCTTCCTTTTCACTTTGGGTGCAGGAGGCGAGGTGAGACCTTGGCAATGGTCTGTTTTAGATGTTAATGAATCCAAAAATGAATTTACCAGACACCATCTAGGGCCCTGGAATAGGGAGTTGGGCTCCTTGGAAGTGTCTCTGACTTAATGCTCAGCGTCTTCTGTGTCTTGTAGAAGACCTACCTGCCTGCTGAGTGGGTGATGTCTACTCTGTCCAGTCATTTCACCCTGGTTTTTCTCTCCCGACATGGACCCTCCTCTCAGGGTTCTCTGATCCCCTTCTCTGTGGCCTCTGAACTAATGTGTTTGGGATGGTGTCGCAGGGAGAGTGTGTTTTGAGTGCCTGCCAGGGGTGCTGGGTACTGCTGGGAATGGGACATGTCACTGTGAAGGTCTGTCCACTCAAGCTCATTTCTTGTGAGTGCATAACATTGTGCTCTGCAGTCCTGTTATCTAGTCAGTGAAGGAAGTGAAAAGCCAGGAGCAGAGATGGAGTGGCTAAGGGTGGGTCCTCAGGGAGAGACTTGGGTGAAGAGATGAGGGAGCTATTTGGAGCTCCAGGGGAAAGGTCTTGGGAGCCCCAGGGCTCAGTGACTAAGAGTCTCTTGAACTGGAAATGAGCTTGGTGATTCTGGAAGGTTGACATGGGCCACATCACATGGGGTCTCAGCTGTGACTGGTAGTTTGGATCTTATTCTTGATTTCATCAGAAGCCAGTACTGGGCTTTGGGCAGAAATGATGGGACCTGGTTTCCTTTTTTGGAAGGTGGTTTTACCTACTGAGTTTAGAGTGAATGGTGGAGATTGGCGAGAAGGGAAGTGAGAACAGCCAGGGGCTTGTGCTGGCCTTGAGGAGTAGGAACCAGAGCATGGGGGTGTGGAGGCTCAGATGCAGTCCCAGCACTCAGGAGGCTAGGGCAGCAGGGCTCCTGAGAGTTCCAGGCCAGCCTGAGCTACAGGGTGAGACCCTGTCCAAAAAAAGAAAAAACACCCACAAAAAGTTGCTCAGAGGAGGTGGTAGAGACGGGGTGTGGGGGTTGGGGGTGTCACAACAGAAGTGATGTATTTTTAAAGGTGGAGAAGTTGGCATCTCCTGGCACAGAAGAGAAGCTGGGCATGGGAGGGTTTTTACCCCGAGCAGTTGGGCTTGGCTGGGGACACTGGAAGAGGAGCAGGTTTGGAGGACTGGGGGAGCAGGGAGGAAGGAGAAATGAGGGATTGCTGCTAAATCAAGTGGAGAAGTTGACTGGGTTAGGTCAGGGCCTGGAGCTTAGAGAAGAGGACTGGAGATTGCGGGTTGGGAGGGAGTTCAATTCCGGGAGCCTCTGAGGACGCTGCGGGGTACTTGGAGCTGTGGGTCGGCTGAGGTTCATGGGAGAAGGCAGGCGAACAGAAGGCTGAGGACTGGAGCAGAAAAGTGTTTAATTTGGGCAAAGGAGAGAAGAAAACTGAGGCCTGAAGTGGTGAATACAGTGCTTAAAGGAGAAAGCTCAGTGGCTGTGACATGTAGACATTAGCGTTTTGGGTTTTGTTGGAGAAGAGAGAGCCAGACAGGGCTGGCCGGAGAAAAGGTGTCACAGCGTGGAGCCTCACGTGACTCCTTGATGGGCAGGCAGCAGCAGCATGCTGCATGTGTCCTCCACTCAAAAGAAGCAGGAGTCAAAGCTCCTAAAGTTGGGATGAGGCCCCGTGTGTCAGGAGAGGGGCAGATGGGGCCTCTGAGGACTGTCTAGGGCCCCTACTCTGCACAGTCATGTTCTGTGCTTTTATGTCTGTATGGTAATTTATAGTTACAAGAGATCTTATGAAATGGTGCCAAAAGATGATGAGCCTTTAAGGACCGTTTACTATTTATTTATACTTCCGAAACAGGTTCTCTGTAGTTGAGGGTGGCCTTGAACTCACAGCAGTCCTCTGCTTTCGGCATGCTGGACTCATGGGCATGTGCCGTACACTGAGCTGGGAGCTACTATGGAGAGGGCAGAGAATTGCTCCCTGTGTGCCCCCCTCCCACCTCTGGACAGCTCTCTGAATGTTGGAAGGTAGCACAGCCAGCTGTGCGTCTTTCTCGGGTAACCCCCCACACACACACACACCCACAAGGCCTGGGCTTTGTCAGGTGAGTGAGATGCAGGGAAGAGGCTGGACCAGGGTTCAAGGTCTGTATGTGGGACTGGCTGGTCAGCTGCATCCCAGGCTGAGGGAGTAGAGGAGAAGGTGTTGCATAGCAGATCGCCATGCTGGGGTCTGGTGCCAGTACTAGAATGTGGGAATAGGAGCCTGAAGGATGGCTCTCAGGCCAGAGTGGTTGGATTGAGAAGTGAGGGTGTGACCAAGGCAATGGAGATGGAGAGGAGGGGAAATCTTTGAGGGTGACGTACAGGCACCAAGGGTCAGAGCACAGCAGATGTCTGCAGGTTCAGCACTGACCAAGAGGTGGTTTTGGTCATGAGACAGGGACGGGGATCCCAAAGGCCTCTCCCTGGACAGGTCATGATGGTTCTTAGAAGATGCAGTTGTAGATGGCACTTCACTTAATCCTGACCAGTGGATGGGAAGCATCTGTCCTATAAGATGAGGAACAGGCTCTAAGAGGCCAGGGAATTGCCTAGAGCGGAGCTGTAGGTGGAGAGACCAGAGTCTGATGTCTGGTGCGGTACTTATTCTGGCCCGGGAGATCAGAGTCTGGCACAGTACTCTGGTGCTCCCTTAGCTTCACCTGTGGCTTCCCTAACATTTACAGCCCCAGCTGAGCCCTTCTGGCCTAGACGGAGGGACTAATCAATAATTTTGCTTTCCTAGGTTTCCCCAATGTGGGGAAGTCATCACTGATCAATGGGCTGGTAGGGCGGAAGGTTGTGAGTGTCTCCAGAACGCCGGGCCACACCCGGTACTTTCAGACCTACTTTCTTACCCCCTCTGTGAAGCTCTGTGACTGTCCGGGCCTCATCTTCCCCTCTCTGCTACCCAGGCAGCTGCAGGTATGTGAGAAGAGGGGGCAGGGAGGAGCGGAGGTTGGTGCCGAGGAAGGTGCTGAGTGCTGTTCCCACAGGTTCTGGCTGGGATCTACCCCATCGCCCAGATCCAGGAGCCTTACACTGCAGTGGGCTACCTGGCCTCCCGGATCCCCGTGCAGGCCCTTTTGCACCTGCGCCACCCAGAGGCGGAGGACCCTTCAGCTGAGCACTCCTGGTGTGCCTGGGACATCTGCGAAGGTGGGCACATGGCCTCTGTCTTTGGTGTCCTGTCTGCTCTGCCTTCCCTCCTCACTCCAATTCTGGCTTTGGGGAAGCAGCTGTCCACTTAATCCCCTAGATCTCTGCCACAGGTGGCCCTCGGCCTGGAGTGTGTGAGAAACCAGAAGACTGTGCTGTGGGAGTGGGGCTGACACGCTGGAGCCTGGTTCACAGGTGTCCCTTCTGTCACTGTCTTCTCCTTCCAGCTTGGGCAGAGAAACGTGGTTACAAGACAGCCAAGGCAGCTCGCAACGATGTGTACAGAGCAGCCAACAGCCTCCTGCGTCTGGCAGTGGACGGCCGCCTCAGCCTGTGTTTCCATCCTCCTGGCTACAGTAAGCAGAAAGGTGAGAGTCCACATGTTCTTCCCAGCCCCTGCTGTGGATCCAAAGGTTGGGCTGTGGTGTCCTGGTTCTCACACATGGGTGATAGCAGCCCCAGCAAAGTGGCATACAGCCCGAGAGTGCACAGGCTTCATCCCAGTGTGCGTGTGGACTGTTGCATGAGTGAGCGTATACCAGAAGGACCGGGCTCTGGGCTTGACCATGACCCCATGTTTGAGGCTTTGCTCTCTTGCTCTGGTTCCTCAGGCACCTGGGAATCTCATCCAGAGACCTCAGAGCTGGTGGTATTGCAGGGCAGGATGGGACCAGGAAGTGAGGAGGAAGAGGAGGAAGAGGAAGAGCTGAGCAGCTCCTGTGAAGAGGAGGGAGAGGAGGACCGGGATGCGGATGAGGAGGGAGAAGGGGATGAGGACACCCCAACCTCAGCTCCAGGGTCCTGCCTGGCTGCCCGAAACCCCTATGCCCTGCTGGGTGAGGACGAGTGCTGAGCCCCACACAGTGCCATCTTCCTTCTCTGTCTCTGCTTTTGGACTGACCTGGAGGCCTCTCCTCCCCTTGGCCACTCTGATTGTGAATAAAGATTGTCTGCTTTGTAGCCCTTCCCCCCGGGCATGAGCTGAGCGGCTCTTTATGGTTGGCAGTTGGAGGAGGCTTTTCCCTTCTTTCCTCTCATTCTCGGTGCGGCAGAGTTCTCTTGGGAGTCAGTTCCGGGGTTCTGAGGCCTGGTGGCCACTCTCTCATACCACCCCACACCTTAGGAATCCCATGGGGACCTGAGGTCCAATTAGGCCTGCCCAGAGTTGGCCATCCTGCCTTTCAAAGCAACACACTGTGCTCCCTGTGGCCAGGCCTGGGTGACATCAGGAGCTTCTGGGTGAGGAAGCAGCCAGAGGACCTGCCCAATTGAGGTCTCCAAGGGAGGTTTATAGGGATTTTTCAAATTCAGCAAACATTTACGAAGAGTGTGTCTGAACCTGTGCTGAGCACGGAACACTTCAAGGTGCTCAAGCTGGAGCTGGTATAAATTTGCAGCCTGGCCATGGAGACCCTGTGGAGCACAGGGGTTAAGATGGGTGTGTCCCTGATGGAGACCTATGGAGCTCAGGGGTTAAGATGGGTGTGTCCCTGATGGAGACCTATGGAGCTCAGGGGTTAAGATGGGTGTGTCCCTGATGGAGACCCATGGAGTTCAGGGTTCTGGATTAAGATGGATGTGTCCCTGATGGAGACCCATGGAGTTCAGGGTTCTGGATTAAGATGGGTGTGTTCAAGGGCTAGGGGCTTGTGCAGTATAGTTCTAGACTTCTGTTAAGATGAACTTTTAGATAGAACCAAATGCTTGTGAAGGTGTTGCCGCTTAAGAGCACCATTGGAGGCTTAGTTACTAGCAAGCAGCTTGTACACATTCACAGTTTGAGCGGAACAGCCCTTGAAGTGCAGTGTTAAGTTTTATGAAGGGCCTGGGAGCGTTTGTCCAAGGGTGAGGGGACAGCTCAGAACCAGCTCCAGGTCCCATTTATTCTGGTTTGGAGGTGGAGCAAATGGCTTTGAGTAGTTTCTGAGCTGGAAGCTGGTGGGTGACTGGAGCCATCCTTAGGAGTTAACTGTTCAGCAGAGGTCCACTGTGCTGGAAGTCCGCTCCGTAGGTCTGCACTTCCTACAAAGCAAGGTTGAATTGGGGAAAGGGGAGAGTGGATTTTGTTTTGTGGACTGCTCCACTGTTACCTGGGTAGGGAAGGTAGCAAGACTTGTAGCTTGACAGTGGCCGTGGTGTAGGATGAGGACTGGGTTCTTTAGAGGCCCGCTGGGGTTGCCAGACCACTTGGCAGGTACTGCCACTAAGCCTGGGTCAAGTTCAACCCCTGGGACCCACATGGCTCCTCCAAGTTGTCCTCTGATCCCCATGCAAGCACTGTGGCATTGCCCTTTGATCCCGTTTGAATGCTGTGGCATTGTCCTTTGATCTCCACAGGAGTGCTGTGGCACATGCAGCTATCGTACCCCCAGTAATAAGTTTAATTTTTAAAAAGGAGTCTCCCATTCAGCTTCTGGTTCAGTGACGTTTAAGTGCTCATACTGACCTGTCAAGGGCTGAGGCCTTGACCACTTACTCCTTCAAGCTCACCTATGTCCCTCTGGGGACTTAAAAATGTCAACTTACCTGAAGGTTACCCAGAATGAACTGGAAAAGGGGAAAAGTCCGCTGTCTCCTATCAGGGACTCTTTGTCATGGATAAGCCTTGGATGGAGGCAGGGGAGCCCAGCTCAGCTTCCTGCCCTGAGATCCCCTGGGGACTTCTCTGATGGAGGAGGTGTACTTGGGGAGGGGTTGAATTTATTTCTGCATAAAGGGGGGAATCTAAATTCTGTTTGTGCCCTGCCTCTCTGTTCACCGGCTTCATCTGTTGACTCCTGAGATTTATCAGGGGCATCTGGGAAAGTCAAGCTCAGAGTGGAGTTGAGACCAGGAACTGGATAGACTGGAGCTGAAGCCCCAGCAGGAGGCCACTCTTAACCCCGGGGTGGGGGGGCTGTTGGATATGGCCCCCACCTTGTCATCAACCTGCTCTCTTCATAGGAAATTGACCAGGCAAAGAGTTGTCTAGGAAGGAGCAGGTCAGGGAGAGGGAAAGGACTGCCCTAACAGCAGTGCCTGCCGTGGGGGAACAAAGTCTGGAGGAAATCAGGGTTCAGTGTCCCTCCCGTGCTCAGGTGCCAGAACCTTCTCCACTAAGTGGATACCTGGCTGTGTTGTCGATGCAAGAACGTAGTGTACACATCAACTCCTTCACAGACTGTCCAGTCTGAGACAAGTAACTGTGCAGTCCAGGTGAGGTCAGTCATCTGGGCCTGTTTCCTACAGTCATGGATAAAACCAACAGGAGTTGGTTAAAATCAGCATTTGCCAGACATGCTGAGTTCTGAGACAATTTTTTTGAACAAAAAATTTTAAAGAATAGATCCCTCAAGGAATAGGATTGCCTCTAACACAACCGCAGAATTATTCACATGTAGTCATTGAGCCGTTGACTAAGGTGAATCGTACCCCAAGGATTCATTTACCATGAATATTTGTTGAGCAATTACTGCCTGCCAATCACGTGGGTGTGGGCGTGGGTGTGGGTGTGGGTGTGGGGACGTTCTGAGACAGGGTCCCTGTAGCCCTAGTTGGCCTGGAACTTAACTTCATAGACCAGGCTGACCTTGATTTCACAGACCCACGTGCCTCTGCCTCCCGACTGCTGGGATTAAAGGTGTGCGCCACCACGCGGGGCTAAATGGACAATGTTTTAAAAGTGGGAAAGTGCTGGGAGAAGGTGGCAGACGACCCTGGGACAGTGGTGGCTCCATACAGGAGGGTCCTAGGGATGCTGATAAGGAAGCGATGGGGGACGGCTGGAAGCTGGTGTGTGGGTGTTATGTATGTATACAGGTGTGTGCATTCATGGAGGCCGGAAGTCGATGTCCAGGCCTTAGGCAGTTGCCCTATACCTACTCTTTGGGGACGGGCGCTCACTGAACCTGGAGCTTACTGATTGGCTAGACTGGTAGAACAGTGAGCGCCAGGAATTCTTAGCTCCGCCCCCAGCCCTAGCGTTACAGGTGTCCTGTGGCACAGTCGGCTTCTTACATAGGTTCCTGGACCCGAACTCGGGTCCTCATGCTTGTGCAGCGGGCACGTGATCGATGGGGCCATCTCTGCAGCCTGGAGACCATGCAAGACTGAGAATTGCCATTTGCCCACGACAAAGAATGGACACCTGAGGGGAGGGGGGAGATGAGTCAGCCTCCATGAGTCAGATGAAGCCGCTTAGAGGATCAGAGGTCCAAGCTGAGACTCCATGGAAAACTTGGCAGGAGTTGGCCTGATGTAGATGAGGAAGAACATCCCAGGCCCAGGGGACATGGGAACCACAGGAGGGAGGAGAGCAACAGCTGTAGTGTAGTATGAACAGCAAACCCAACTAGGGAGGGAAGTAGAGAGCTTCTGGAAGAGCAGGCAGGAAGAGGGGAGCGGTGGGCAGGAAAAGACTAGAAAGTGGAGAGAGAACGGCCACAGGGATCAGGATGGGTGGCACTGTGTGGTGAAAGACCCACAGGTTCAGCAGGCCTGGGGCTACAGCGCAAGGGAGGCTGGGAAGGTGAGCAGGGGAGGTGGGCTCAGCTCAGCTCTTGTGAGGCCTTAGCTGCATTAAAGAGGCTCAAGAACTTTAACCCTAAGATTAGAAAGCAGAGAACTAGCCATAGATCACTGTGGTGCAGTATGGGCACTGACTTGGAAGGGGACAGCAATCAGGCTTTGCAGCCATTCCAGGGGAGACTGAAACCAGAACCAAGGCAGGGCAGGGAAGGAAGGCAGTCGTGAGCTTAGGTAGACTGGCAGGTCGGAGTCTTTAACTGTTTTGCTGGTGAGTAGTACGCTTAGGTAGATTGACAGGTTGGCGTCTTTGTGTTTTGCTGGAGTAGGGTTAAGTGACGAGTGCATGTCAACTGGGGTTTTGAGGGCTGTTTCTTGAGACAAGGTTTGTGCAAGTGGGGTCCTGGCTGGAGACATTAGCAGGCCTGGGGCTACAGCGCAAGGGAGGCTGGGAAGGTGAGCAGGGGAGGTGGGCTCAGCTCAGCTCTTGTGAGGCCTTAGCTGCATTAAAGAGGCTCAAGAACTTTAACCCTAAGATTAGAAAGCAGAGAACTAGCCATAGATCACTGTGGTGCAGTATGGGCACTGACTTGGAAGGGGACAGCAATCAGGCTTTGCAGCCATTCCAGGGGAGACTGAAACCAGAACCAAGGTAGGGCAGGGAAGGAAGGCAGTCGTGAGCTTAGGTAGACTGGCAGGTCGGAGTCTTTAACTGTTTTGCTGGTGAGTACGCTTAGGTAGATTGACAGGTTGGCGTCTTTGTGTTTTGCTGGAGTAGGGTTAAGTGACGAGTGCATGTCAACTGGGGTTTTGAGGGCTGTTTCTTGAGACAAGGTTTGTGCAAGTGGGGTCCTGGCTGGAGACATTGGGCACCATCAGCATACAGACTGGGGGAATAGTAGGTCATCAGAGTGTGGTGTGAGCCAAGAACCTGGCTGGGGAGAAGCCGGAGAACTTACAGAAAGGGAGGCCAGGGAGAGGACCCAGAGAATCAGGGAAAGCCTTTTAGTATTGGGGGTGAAGGAGGAAGGGAGAATGATGTGGGATGTTAAAGGTGAGTCACCAGCACAAGGTTTTGTCCATCTTGGTGTGATCCACTCCATTGGAGAGGTGAGCTCTGAGGCCTCGGGTGTCCAGCTCGCCTTGTGGGCTTGGCTCAGCCAGGCATTGGAACATTTTTTATTTATTATATTTTATTTTTATTTTATGTATATGAGTGTACTAACTGCACGTATGCATGTACATCCGTGTCCTGCAATGTTTTCGGACATCAGAAGAAAGCATCAAATCCCTGAAACTGGAGTTAGGACAGGTTCCCCGCCAACTGTGGGGGCTGGGATTCGAACCTGGGTCCTCTGCAAGAGCAGTCAATGCTCTTAACTGCTGAGCCATCTCTCCAGTCTATTTTATTTTTAGAAGTATTTTATTTTTATTTTATGTGTATGAGTATAGTATTGCCTGCATGTATGTAAGTGCACCTGTGTCATGCAATGCCTGAGGAGGTCAGAAGAGGGTGTAGGATTCCCCTGGAACTGGAGTTACAGACAGTTGTCAGCTGCCATGCGGGTGCTGGGAACTGAACCTGGGTCAGTGCTCTTAACCTCAGCCATCTCTCCAGCTTTGCGTTTAAACATTTATAAACCAGTGGTAAGTGCAAAATTAATCACAACAGTCAGAAAACCAAGTTCTAATACGAACTCACCCTTCAATCACACCTATATCCCAGCAGGCTTTGGTCACGTGGGCTTCCTGTTGAGAAGCTCTGCAGCGCCACCTGCTGGAGCGGCGGCGTTGCCTCGGAGAGGAAACTGAAGTGTTAAGAGCAGGGTGTTGGGTCCTCCCCTGTAATCCCAGTACTCCAGGCTGGGGCAGGAGGATTGCCACCAATTGGTAGGCCAGTCTGGGTGAAATAAGACCTTGTCTGAGAAACAAGCAAACATGATTTTGGAACTGTGGAGTTGCTACTGTGTAGCTTTAAAACCTTTTAGTTGCATTCTTTTGAAGTTGTTGGCCAGCAGGGTCCCATAGACTCCAAACATCACAGGCTTTTGCAGTCATTCTTGGTTACCCTTCAGAGCTTAAAGGTAAGACCCTATTGCTAAATACCCACATACTTGAGTCATAGACCATGGAGAAGTCAAGCTGGTACTGACCCATGGTGGCCAGCTTTCATAGTGCTGGAGGTACGCCGCATGCTGCCAGAGGAGAGAAGTCATCAGCCTCACCCAGCTGTGAACCCTGTGAGCGGCCGTAATGACCTGCCTGTGAAGACATGTCCACTGGTGCAGTTGTGGCACAAATGTCATGTGTTGCCAACAGCTTTGATTGGATTTGAGGCCTGCTCCACAAGATGGAGCCCATACCTGAACTGTAAATGGGGCCAAGAACTTGTGGCTAGACAGGTTGTAGGCCCTGGAGAGAACCTACTTCTATTGTTATGTTAAATGGGTACAGTACTAAACTGACTCCCAGTGACTCACTGTTAGACCCACAGACTAGTGTGTCTGTCAGCCCCTTCAGAGAAACTTCTGCAGTAGATGGTGGTTAACGCAGTGACCCACCCCTGGTCAAAATGCAGAAAACAAGACTGTGGAATTATTTCTTTATGTACCTTTAAAATTTTTTATTTTATGTGTGAGTGTTTTGCCTGCATATACGTGTGTAACTGTGCATGCAATACTGGTGGAGGTCAGAAGAGGGCCTTGGATCCCCTGGAACTGGAGTTACAGATGCCAGGTGGCTCACAACTGTCTAATTCCAGGTCCCAGGAGAGCTAATGCTTCTGGCCTCCTGGGTTACCTGCACTCATGCACACATATGCACACAGACAAAGCCCATATAATTAAAAATTAAAAAAAATTTTTTTTGGTCTTTTTGAGACTGGGTCTCCTTGTAGCCCCAGCTGATTTGGAATTTGCTTTGTAGACCAGGCTGGCCTTGAACTCACAGAGATCTACCTGTATCTGCCTCCCAAGTGCTGGGATTAAAGGTGTGCACCACCATGCCTGGCAGTAACAATAAAAAAGTCTTTTTTAAAGGCACATTAAGGGGCTGGAGAGGTGGCTCAGCAGTTAAAAACTGGCTTTTTCAGAGGCCTGGGGTTTGGTTCCCAACACCTAGGACAGGCAGCTCACAACCACCAGTAACTCCAGCTCCAGGGAATCCTATGCTCTCTTCTGGACTCCATGGCCACCTGCACTCATGTGCACATACCTGTGAGAGCATGTATGCATGCACATACACAATTAAAAACAAAAAATTAATACAGCAAGAAAAATTAATGACAAATCTCTCTGGGCTAGAGAGATGGCTCTGTGTTCGGAGCTGCTCTTGTAGAGGATGGGGTTTGGTTCCCAGCATACAGCAGCTCACAACTGTAACTAGTTCTTCAAGGGACTCCAACACATGACCTTAATATCCTCAGATATCCAACATAAAGCTCTAACTCTGCTGCTGTGCTCTGTTGTATCTGTCTCCCTGGGGTCTGCTTGTCCTAACCTGCTCACTTGTGCACTTACCCCTCACCCCATGCTATGGCAAGTGCTCCACCAGCGAGCTGCATGCCAGCCCTGTCTACTTTTAACAGTTCGTAAGCCCGTTGCAGATCCCTAAATGCTGCATAGTCACATTTTACAGAGCCACCATAGAACGTCCATATTTAATGAGTTCATTCCTAATACCACCTAACAGTCTATCCCTGTGGTTCGGATATGACCTGTCCCCAGCCCCCTAGATTCATGTGTTTGAACACGATGCCCAGCTGCTGAGTTTTTTTCGGAAGGCTGTGGAACCTTTAAGAGAAGGCGTAGCCTTGCTGGAGGGAGTAGGTCCCTGGGGGCAGGGGAGGGGGCCAAGTTAAGCTGTCTTGCATCTTCACTTCCTGTCTGCTGCACCTTGCGGCTGGTCTCCATGATGGACTCGTAAACTGTAAGTCTAAAGAAACCCTTCCCTAAGGTCCTCGTCAGGTATATCGGTTACAGCCACAGGAAAAATAAAGCAACTCTCTATACTCTGTTTCTCTGCAGGTCGCAGGACTCTTTCCCCTTCTCTGTGGAGAGGAGCCACGCTGAGCCTTAACTCAATTTTCTGAGGCTTGAAGATAGCGGGGCTAGTAAAAAAAACAAACCTCTCAAACTTTTCTGACTTTAGATACCTCTTTTTAAAAATATTTATTTATGGGGCTGGAGAGCGGGCTCAGGGGTTAAGAGCACTGACTGCTCTTGCAGAGGACCCGGGTTCAATTCCCAGCACCCATATGGTGGCTAGAACCGTCCTTAACTCCAGTTCCAGAGGATCCGGAGGAAAAACATTATTTTTATTTTATGTGTAGGAGTGTATTTCCTGCATGTAGGTAAGTGCACCTGTGTTGTACAATGCCCATGGAGGACGGAAGAGGCTATCGGATCCCCTGGAACTGGAGTTACAGACAGTTGTTAGCTGCCATGTGTGTGCTGGGATTTGAACCTGGGTCTTCTGTAAGAACAACCAGTGTTCTTACCCGCTGAGCCACCTCTCCAGCCCCCAGATGCCTCTTACAGTAGTTTGTGTCTTTTCCTCAGCTTCATAAAGTTTACCTATTTGGTTTTAATTTTCCCAGCTTTAGGTATAATTGACAAAATTGTGTATGTTTGAAGCATAATTGATATTTTTTAGTATATTGTTTAGGTCAGGGGAGAGGCTCAGTCAGTGAAGTACTTGACTTGCAGCTTGAGGGTCCGAGGTGGACCGCTAGGGCCTAAGTAAGAAAGCTGGGTGGTGCGCTGCTTGTGTTTGTAAACCCAGCTGGGAGGCAGACAGCCAGTGTAGTGTAAGCCGGTAAGTTCCAGGCCAATGAGAGAGGGAGACCTTGTTTCAAGGAAAAGATGGGCAGCTTGAGGGAGCTCACTGAAGTTGTCCAACCCCAGCGCGTGCACACACATTTTTTTTTTAAAGTACAGTATTTAAAAAACTATTTTGCAAAAAAGAAAACAAAAGTATTTTGGAGGCCGGGTGTGGTGGTGCATGCCTTTAGTCCTGGCATGGGTTTAGTCCCAGCACTCGGGAGGCAGAACCAGGCGGATCTCTGTGAGTTCAAGGCCAGCCTGGTCCACATAGTGAGTTCCAGGCCAGCTGGGGCTACGGGGACACCCTGTCTCAAAAAGACCCCCCACCACACACAAAATACCCTACTATTTTGGAAGAAGGAAATGAGTGGGATGGGGGCAAGAGAGAGTACTGTGCAGGTGATGACGGTGACGCTCTGTACGTGGGTGGAACCGGCCTCGTGAGCCCATTGTTATGCATAATTAATGTTAATTAAAAGTCCATGTTGCATTTAAAAAATGCTCACCCCACCCATTTTTAGTCTAGAATGTTCTTTCTTCTTGTTGCAAATGACTTTGAAGAAATTACATCCATCGTCTTAGAGAAGTCTCCATGTTCTCGACTGACCCCTTCCCCCCTTTCTGAGATAGGGTCTCACGGTCCAGCCTAGGCTGGTCGGGAGCTCAGTATGTAGCTGCAGCCTTGTTTTTCCCAGAATCCCGCGGGGCCTTATCTATTTTTAGTTTCTTTTAACTCTGTTCACAGGATTGTAAACGGCCTTCATTTCATTGGGTTCTCTTTGATACTGTAACAGACACAGTTTTTTAAAATTAAAAATTAATTTGTGTTTGTGAGTGTGTGTGTGTGTGTGTGTGTGTGTGTGTACACGCGGACTGGGAGCACATGAGCCTGTGAAGGTTGGTTGGTCTCTCCCTCCATCATGTAGGGCTCAGGAATTGAATTCAGGTGGTCTGGATTGGAGGCATGTGCCTTGAACCTACTGAGTCACCTCATCAGCCCCTGAATTTTAAAAATTACAATTATTTATAGCCGGGCCTAGTGGCGCACGCCTTTAATCCCAGCATTTGAGAGGCAGAGGCAGGCGGATCTCTGTGAGTTCAAGGCCAGCCTGGTCTCCGTGGTGAATCCAGGACAGCTGGGGCTACAGGGAGACCCTGCTTCAAAAAGAGCAAAAAAAAAAAAAAAAGAATTATTCATTTGTGTGTGTCCATGCACGCATGCGTGAGTGCTATGCAGCCCGTGTGGAGGTCAGAGGAAAACCCGGGCTCGCTATGTTCGTGGGGACAACACACATTTTGTGCCACTTGGGGGCGATGGTGGCCTGGGATGAGACCAGGTTAGGGGGACAGTCGATGTTCTCTGGCGCCACCTGGTGGCGGCTGCTCTACAGGTCCCCTGTTTTGTTTTGTTTTGTTTTGTTTTTTGGTCTTTTTGAGACAGGGTCTCCCTCTAGCCCCAGCTGGCCTGGAACTCTCTATGTAGACCAGGCTGGCCTTGAACTCACAGAGATCCACCTGCCTCTGCCTCCAGAATGCTGGGATTAAAGGCGTTAGCCACCACGCCTGGCTTGGTCCCCTGTCCTTGACATTCAGGCCCAGTAGGCCCTGGACATGACCTGGTAGCTGCCTCCAGGGTGCTGGCATGGCTCTGAAGCCTGTTTGTAGGAAGCTGAATAGCCAGAGTCCAGGATGCATGCGTGGGAGCCATGTCAGAGTGTATTAAGGACAATACACGACCAGGTCACGGCGAGTTTGCCAACATGGTGCCCCTCTCAGATAAGGGGTGCGGTGTGCTACTTTGAACACCTGTCAACTGGAGCTGCCCATGGCCACAGTGTGAAATGCAGAACTTCGGCAGCAAAGCACCTGAGGTCTCAGAGTACTCATCCTGAGCACCCTGCTGTCCTCCGTGTTTATTATGTTTATTTATTCATGTGTTTATGAGTGTGCATGTATATGGGCACCTGAGTGGAAGTCAGAGGACATCTTGTCAGTTCTCCCCTTCCACTATGTGGGTCCCAGAGATAGAATTCAATTACTCAGGCTTGGTGGTAAATGTCTTTACCCACGGAGCTGTCTTTCCCTGCCCTTCTCTGTTCATAAGGCCAGGAAAGCTGAGTCCATGTTCTTTGCCAAGGTATGAAGAAATAAACCAAGTTCCCTATGCTTTTAAAAACTGAAACAGAGTCTCATGTCGCTTCAAGCTGTGTAGCTGGAGATGACACTGAACTCCTGATCTGCCTGCTTGAACTCCCAAGTGCAGCTGGATTCCCTAGCGTGGGCAAACTAATGGTAGAAGCCAGGGGTCAGCACTTACCTATCAGTGAAAAAAGGATGTAATCACTGTGACAAGCTCTGGTCTGAGGTGATGGTCATGTGGGGTTCTGTGAAGAGACTCACCATGGGGGAGCAGGAAATGAGGGAGACGGACAGTTTGCTCATATGTTCCTTGATATGCTGGTGGGCATTCCAGGCTTGACAGGTGTAAACCAGGCTCGATTCACTCTGTCAAAGATTCTTTCTAAATTTTTCTTACATTTTTTGCTTGTTTTTTAATATTTTATTTAATCATTTTTTTATTTTATGTGTATAAATGTATCACTTGCATGTAGGTAGGTGCAACCATGTCATGCAATGTCCACAGAGGTCAGAAGAGGGCATCCAATCTTCTGGAACTGGAGTTACAGGCAGTTGTTAGCTGCCATGTGGGTGCTGGGAACTGAACCTGGGTCTTCTGCAAGAGCAGCCAGTGCTCTTAAGCACTGAGCCGTCTCTCCAGACCTTTTATTATGGTCTATTTATTTATTTAGTGTGCGTATGTGTATGTGTTGGGGGGGTGCACACATGCTTTGGCATGCATATGGAGGTCAGGCACAACTTGCGGGAGTCGGTTCTCTCCTACCATGTGGGTCCCGGGGATTGAACTCAGGTCGTCAGACTGGGCAGGAATTGCCTTTACCCACTGAGCCATCTCACTGGCTCCATATAGAGGATTCTTAGCATCTTATCCAATTCCCGAATTCAGCTGAGTTTATAACCAGAGCTCCTGCACAGACATGGAAGCTTGAGTGGGTAGAACTTGTGGCAATCCATCTGGGTGTCCTCGTCAGATGGAAGTAGAGACGGCCGAATACAGAGGTGCACTGACTGGGTTACAGCCATGAAAGTGTTGTTGGGAGGTCAGGGGAAAGGGCAAGATTGTAAAATAGGTGACAAAGTTGGAGGGACTGAACTTTCAGGGAGGGATCGTCACGATTCACCCAAATGGCCAGTAGAGGGAAGCCTCTGACAGGTTGAGGAACCAGCTGGAACAGCCATAAGCCAGATTCCCTACCTGCAGCTCAGGGCTGGGTCTAGGCATCTCCTGGAAGGAACCCAGGCTGCCTGAGCACAGACCGCTCCTCATCAAGGGACGGTAGGCTCCGTCACTGTTCAGTACCCAGCCTTCCAGGAGTGAAGGACGAATTTGGCCAGAATTCTGAGAAGGACCGATCAGTCTTGTGGAGATGGCAGCTTCGTTACTTTAGACTTGCTCCCTCTTTGAATTTATCTACACAGAACAAATACATTTTGGGGGTACAGACATGTCTTTCTATCTAAATGGTTGTTTTTCCAGAATGATCACTCATTCACCATTGGCCTGGGATAGTCTGGAACTCTCCATCATCCTGCCTCAGTCTCTAGGGAGCTGAGGCTTTAGAGAGAGGCCACTGCACAGGCTGGTTTCTGTGTCTTGACTAGACCCAGGATGGCACACTAATAAACACTGAAAACTTACTGCTTTGATGTTATTTTACCACATCTTGCTGTCATCTGTGCTTGTGGGTACTTTTGCCTATTACATTTGTATTACATCTGTATCACTCTGTATTACATCTGTATTACATCTGTATCACTGTATTACATCTGTATTACATCTGTATCACTTTGTATTACGTCTGAATTACATCTGTATCACTCTGTATTACATCTGTATTACATCTGTATCACTTTGTATTACATCTGTATTACATCTGTATCACTCTGCGTTACATCTGTATTACATCTGTATCACTCTGTATTACATCTGTATCACTGTATATTACGTCCATATTACATCTGTATTACATCTGTATTACGTCTGTATTACATCTGTATCACTTTGTATGATAGGAACACTTATTTCTTTGCAAGTCATATTCTGTCATGTTACTTTGCAGTATTTACATAATAGAAGTTGGTAAACTTGGGGCTCAGGAGATGGCTCAGTCAGTAAAGTGTTTGTTGTACAAGCATGAGGATCTGAATTCAAATCCTCAGCATCCTCATAAAAGACAGGCCATGGCTGTGTGTGCCTGTAATCCCAGCATGCAGAGGATCCCTGGGGCTTGAAGGCCAGTCAGCCTAGATGAATCAGCTCCAGGGGCCTACCCCCCAAAATAAGATGAAGCCTGATTGAGGAAGTGTCAGCCTCTGGCTTCCACGTGTACACATATGCACTGGCATCTGCACACACTTGTGCATTCACATACATATGTGATCCTAGTACTGGGGAGGTGAAGCTCTAGCCTAACTGGTGAGCTCCAGACCAGTAGAAGACCATGTCTCAAAGGAGGACCTCAAAGGAGGTGGACAGAGTTCCTGAGGGTGACACATACACATGCACACGTGCACGTTTCCCCCACATGATTGTATACACACACACACACACACACACACACACACACACAAAGAAATTAGCAGACACCTTGTGGGAGATTTTTTTTTTCAATGTGTATGAGTATATTGCCTGCATGTATGTGAGTGTACCTGTGCCATGCAATGCCTTGGAGGTCAGAAGAGGGCTTCAGATTCCCTGGAACTGGAGTTAAGGATGGTTCATAGCCCCCATGTGGGTGCTGGGAATTGAACCTGGGTCCTTTGCAAGAAAAGTCAGTGCTCTTAACTGCTGAACCATCTCTCCAGCCTCAGGTGATGTTTTTTTTAAACATTTACCATCAGGTCAGTCCTGCTTGTCAGCTTGAGGGGATTTAGTATCTCCTAGGAGACACACCTCTGGGTGTGTCTGTGAAGGTGTTTCCAGGGAGGTTTAAGGGAGGAGGGAAGACCGTGCTGCCCTTAGTTTGGGCAGCATTATCCGGTGGGCTGGTGTCCAGACTGAATGAAAAGCTGAGCATTCATCTTTCTCTGCTTCCTGACTGTGGGTACAGTGTGACCAGCCACTGCTATGCCTTCCTCCCATGATGGACTGTATCCTTGAATAGTGAACCAAAATAAACCCTTCCTTCCTTGTGTTTTTAAAGTATTTTGTTACAGTAATGAGAAAAGTAATTAGATATAAATACCTAATAGATATTTATTAATATGTAATTCACTCATCAAACCCACATGAGCCATCACTCAGAAAGACTTGACTTAAGAGGTTCACTGAGAGGTCTCAGCGTTCTTTTTCCCAATAGTATTGGTCAGTGGAAAACTTTGAGGGGGGGAGAGAAAGAGGGGGAAGGAGTGGATAGAAGGAGAGGGAAGGGGAAGGGAGGAGAGGGAGGGAGGCTTGGATTGTACAGGAATCAGATCTGTGTCATCTTGTCAAAAGATCCCTGTTCAGGTGGGAGACCCGCAGGAACAGAGGGGTGTGGGGTGTGTGGCAACCAGAAGGACACTGAGTGGCACAAGACTTGAACACCTGTGAAGGGGACGGGACAGCTGTGTTCCATGTTACCTCCCCTCCTCCTCCTCTTTCCATACTAAGTAGATTTCCTTAAATGGCCACATTATTACATTGCACTGTCACATTATTTACTTGTCCCCTGCTGTACTGTGACTGGTCCATTTACTTAAATGGAAATTAGGAAAAGACAACACTTAAATACTGGCAAAATTTGGCTGGTGAGGTGTTTCAGTAGGCAAAGGTGCCTGCCACTAAACCTGACAACCTGCGTTCAATTACCAGGACCCACAATGCAGGAGAGAACAAACTCACACAGGTTGTACACTATGGCACGTGTGTGCCTCTCTGCCCAAATAAGTGTAATAAACTTCAGAAAATACTGGAAAAGTAAAACATCTCAGGTGGCTTTATATATTGTAACTATTGAATTAAGCCTGCTTTTTAGTGCTTTAAATAATTAAATTGACCACTTTAAAATGTACAGTTCAGTGACATTAAGTGTGTCCACATCATTGTATGACCATCTGTCCCCACCACCTGTCCGCAGATATTTTTGTCTTGCAAAGCTGAAACTCTGTGCCCAGTAAACAAAAACTTCTCATTTCCCCCTTCTCTGAGCACCTGTCAATATCAGGTAATCAGTCCTCCTGCCTTAGGATGCTGGGATTGCAGACGTGAGCCCCGAACTGCCTACTCCATTCATTGTTAAGGCTGAGTAACAATAGTCCATGGTTTCCCCAGTGGCCTGTGGGATAACTGGATTGCTGCCCCTTTTGTGTGGTGCTGTGAGTGAGCTGCACAGCTGTCTTTGGGTCTCTCTTGCTTGTCTACTTCTTTTCTTGTGGCAAAAGCAGCTAAGGAAGAAAGGGTACGTTTGGGGCTCCACCGTTTGAGGGTGTGGTCTGTCATGACAGGAAAAGTTGGTGTCAGGAGTGTGAGGCAGCTGCTCACATTGTATCCACAGTCAGGAAATAGAGGGAGGCGAATGCTGGGGCTCAGTGCACTCTCCTTTTTATTCAGTCAAACTAGGACCTTGGCTTATGGGACGGAACTGTCCATATTCGGACACATCCAGAAGTGTGCCTCAAGGGGGCTGGAGAGATGCTCAGCAGTTAAGAGCACTGGCTGCTCTTGCAGAGGACCTGGGTTCAGTTCCCAGCACCCACATGGCGGCTAAAAATTGCCCATGACTCCAGTTCCAAGTGATCCAACACCATTTTCTGGCCTCCATGGGCACTGCATGCTGGCAATCCATATGCATAAATTTATATTTATTTGAAGTGTATGACTATATTGCCTGCATGTGTGTAAGTGCACCCATGTCATGCAATGCCTGTGGAGGCCAGAAGAGGGTTTTGGATCCTCTGAAACTGGAGTTACAGACAGTTGTTAGCTGCCATTTGGGTGCTGGGATTCTAACCCAGGTCCTCTGCAAGAGCAGCCAGTGCTCTTAACTGCCAAGCCATCTCTCCAGCCCTAGTGTTTATTTCTTAAAGTCTTTTGAAAAGATTATATATTAACGTATGTGTGCCTACTTGCCTGTGTGTGCACCACATGTATGCAGTGCCTGCAGAGGCCATAAAAGGGTGTCCTCCTGGAACTGGAGTTGCATCTAATTTTTGGCCATGTGGATGCTGGGAAACAAATCTGGGTCCTCTGTAAGAGCAGTAAGTACTCTTAACCACTATGCCATCTTTCCAACCCCCTAGGTGTTAATCATCTGGTAATTGGGTAATCTGCCACCACATGGGTTACTACCACACAGTTTTCCATAGCTTTCCTCCCATGTTTTCTTCTAAAAACGTTACAGTTTTATTTTTTAGGTTTAGGTCTTTGATTCATTTTCAGTTAGTTTTAAAAAATATGATGTAAGCGTTCAACTTTGTCTGTGTCATCTGCTGGGAGGATGACTGATCTGAGCAGTCATGTACATCTGAATTTATATTTGTTTTCTGTGTGTATGTGTGGATATGCTCCTGTGTATGTTTCCGTGAATATGCCCACTCCAGTGGGCACATGTGGAGACCAGAGTTTGATGTCAATATGTCTTTCTCTATTGTTTTTCGACCTTATTATTTTGAGACAGAGTCTCTACTAAACCTTTCCCTTTCAGCTAGGCTGACTAGTCAGCGAGCCCCTGAGAGCCACCCTTCTCTGCCCCCCATGACCCCGGCACTGGACCATGCCTAATTTGTTTTTTTTTTAATATTTTATTTATTTTTATTTTATATGTATGTGTGTATTCCCTGCATGTATGTAAGTGCACCCGTGTTGTGAAATGCCTGCAGAGGACAGAAGAGGGTGTTGGATCCTCTGGAACTGGAGTTACAGACAGCCATTAGCTGCCATGTGGGTGCTAGGATTCGAACTTGGGTCTTCTGCAAGAACAGTTCTTAACTGCTGAGCCATCTCTCCAGCCCCAAATATTTCTTATTTTTATTTTATGTGTATGAGTGTATTGCTGGCATGTATGTGCGTGGACCCATGTCACTCAATGCTCAAGGAGGTGAGAAGAGGGTGTCAGATCCCCTGGAACTGGAGTTATGGACAGTTGTTAGCCACCATGTGGGTGCTAGGATTTGAACCTAGGTTCTCTACAAGAGCAGCCAGTGCTCTTAACCACTGGGCCATCTCTCCAGGTCCGTTCACCATAGTTTTATAACAAGTCCTCAACTTTGTTCCTCCTTTTCAAAATTGTTTAGACTTTTTTTTTTAGTATGTTGGGGATTGAAGCCAGGACTTGTATATGCAAGGTGTCTTAATTCCTTTTCTTACCAAACTTCACACTTCTTGGTTTAGTTTTATTTATTATGTGCGTGTGTGTGTGTTTGAAGTAGAGGGGGTGTGCATGCCCATGCCACGTGGGTGGGGGTCAGAGGACAACTTTGTGGTGTCGGTTTACATGGGGTCGCACTGAAGCTCAGCTTGCCTGGCCAGGGCTTCTGCCACTGAGCCATCTCACCAGCCCCAAGCTTGACGTTTTAAATTCCCTTTGGTCTAGTTACTCTGGCTAGAACTCCAACACTGTGCCAAACAGAAGTGGCGAAAGTGATTCCCGTTTCTTTTCTGATGCTGTGATAGAACCAAAGCAACTTGGGGAGGAAAGGATTCATTTCAGCTTATATTTCCTGTGCTTACATTGCACAGGTAGAAGTTCATCCTTGAGGGAAGACAGGACAGGAACTCAAGGCAGAGCCTGAAGCAAAAATCATGGAGGATTGGTGCTCACTGGTTCACTCCTGTCCCATGCTTAGCTAGCTTTCTTATATAGCCCAGGCCCACTGGCCTAGGGATAGTGCTGTCCACAGTGGACTGGGCCCGCCCATATCAATCATCAATCAACACAGTCTTTCTCAGACATGGCTACAGGGGAAATTCTCCAATTGAGGTTCCCTCTTCCCTGGTGACTCTAGGTTGTAGTAAATTGACAGAAAAAACTGTGTCCAGCTGGGCGTGGTGGCGCACGCCTTTAATCCCAGCACTTGGGAGGCAGAGGCAGGTGGATCTCTGTGAGTTCTCCAGCCTGGTCTACATGGTGAGTTCCAGGACAGCTGGGGCTACAGGGAGACCCTGTCACAAAAAGACCAAAAAAAAAAAAAAAAAAAAACTAACCAGAGCCATGCCCAAAGTGCGGTGGGTCTCGCCTGTCATCCCAGCACCCAGGAGGCAGAGGCAGGCAGATCTCTGGGTTCAAAGCCAGCCTGGTCTACGTAGCAAGTTCCAGGTCATCCAGAGCTATACAGTGAGACCCCATCTAACACCAGGACAGCAGTCTTCCCAGACCCTCTGTGGCAAGCTTACCGTCTGCCATTATCTGCCAGTATTTAACACAAGATTGGAGTGTTCTTCTCTCCCGAGTGCTTTTAATTTTTAAACTGTTTTTTTTTTCCTGTCTTTTTTTGAGACAGGGTCTCCTTGTAGCCCCAGCTGTCCTGGAACTCACTATGTAGACTAGGCTGCCTCTGCCTCCCAAGTGCTGGGATTAAACGTGTGCGCCATCATGCCTGGCTTAAACTGTTTTTAAATTTTGTAAAATATTTATTTATTGGGGTGTGTGTGTGAGAATGTACATGCACATGTGTGTGGAGGCTGGCGGTGAACTTTAGGTGTTATTCATTAGGGGCCATACATCTTGTTTTTGAGACAAGTGTCTTTCAGTAGGACCAGGAGCTTGCTGGCTGGCTCTCGAATCCCAGGGATCCACCTGTCTCTGCCTCCCCAGTGCTAGGATTTCAAGATGCATCACCACACCTGGCACTACTATACTTTGCTGTTCACATGGTGAGGAGGATCAAACTCAGGTCCTCATGCTTGTGTGGCAAGCACTTTATCCACTAAGATATCTCCCCAGCCCCTACCCCTGGTGACTTGGGTGGGATTTATTCATTTATTTGTTTTTTGGTCTCTCCGTACACCCCACTGGCCTGGAACTCACTATGTAAACCAGGCTGTCCTCGATCTCACAGAGATCCACTTGTTTCTGCCTCCTCAGTGTGGGGATTAAAGGCTGGCCATACCAGCCCATGTTGACAACTTTTGTATGGCTTTCCCGTGCTAACTGCTTCTTGGTTGTTGTATTGTGTGGTGGTGGGAGGGGGTGGTAGAGGGCAGTTCACACAATGAGGAACTTGAGATATCCACCCACCTCTGACCTTCAAAGGCCCACCCCTAGGCACTTGTGATGAGAACCAGCCTTATCACACTGACACATCTAGTGCTTAGTGGATGGAGCCCTCATAGCCTGGTTGTGGAAAATTGGCACAAAAAGAAAATATGAAGTTTTAAAACATTAAAAAGTCCCTAGGAACCCAGGCCAGGTCCCACGACCTAAAGGACCCACAGGTACTCAAAATGGTGCCACCATCTGGGGAACAGGCCACATACCTATCATCCCAGCACCTAAAGGCAAAGGCAGGCAGATCAGGAGTTCAAAGTCATCCTTGGCTACAACTACGAGTTTGAGGTCAGCTTAGCTTGGGCTATGTGAGCCCCTGTCTTAGAAAAGCCAAAAACATATGGAGGACACTTTAAATTCAATCTGTAAGAGTCATGGCATGTAAATCTTTTACTATTCTACTGAATTCAATTTGCTGATGTTTTGTTGAGAGGTTTTTGTTGTTTTGGAGACAGGGACTCCCTGTAGCTCCAGCTGGCCTGGAACTCACTAAGTACACCAGGCCAGCCTAGATCTCAAAGGTCTGCTGCCTCTGCCTCCTGAGTACTGGGATTAAATGTGTGTGCCACCATGCCCAGCTCTGTTGAGAGTTTTTGTTATAGATTTTAGTGTTCATACATCATGTAGGTCTGTAACTTTTCTAAAAAAAGATTTATGTGCGTGTGCGTGTGTGTGTGTGTGTGTGTGTGTGTGTGTGTGTACAACTTGTAGGAGTTGGTTTTTTCCTTTCACCGTATGGATCCTGGGATCAAACTGAGGTTGTTAGGCTTGGTGACCAGTGCTTTTACCTGCTGACCTATCTCACCAGCCCATCCTGTACCTTTTAACAATACTGACTTTGAATTTTTTCTTTTCTCACATATTTGATATTTTACATGAATTTTCTAATTTTGTTAAATTACATAAAAGAAAGTACATATATTGTGATTTTGATCAGAGTTATGTTAAGCTCATAGATTAATTTGTAGATAAGTCACATCATTTGCAATATTGTCTTTTCATTAGGAATGTGAAATAATCTTTAATT
>NW_008344843.1:45875-54569 GCF_000622305.1 Nannospalax galili | reverse complement strand
GAACCATCCTTAACTCCAGTTCCAGGGGAATCCGATGCCCTCTTCTGACCTTGCGGCATTGCATGACATGGGTGTAATCATATAACATGCAGGCAATACACGCATACACGTTAAATAAAAAAAATAATTTTTTTTGGTCTTTTTGAGACAGGGTCTCCCTGTAGCCCCAGCTGCCCTGGATTCACCATGGAGACCAGGCTGGCCTCAAAACACGAGACCCACCTGCCTCTGCTTCTCGAGTGCTGGGATTAAAGGCATGCGCCACCACGCCCGGCCATAAATAAAATATTTTTTAAAAAATTAAAATAGGTTGGGTGTGGTGGTACACACCTTTAGTTCCAGCACTTGGGAGGCAGAGGTAGGTGGATCTCTGTGAGTTCGAGGCCAACCTGGTCTTACCAGTGAGTTCCAGGACAGCTGTGGCTACAGGGAGACCCTGTCTCAAAAAGACCAAAAAATAAATTAAAATAGTATTTTCTTTATTTATGAAGTGTGTATGTAGGTAGGTGTGACGGCTCATCTTGCCTGTCAACTTGACACACCTGGAAGACAGAACCTCAATTGAGAAATTTCCTCCATTAGAGTAGCCTGTGGACATGTCTGTGGGGCATTTTCTCGATTACTGATTGATGCGGGAGGGTCCAGCCCACTGTGGACAGCACCAACCCTGGGCAGGTGGGCCTGGGCTGTATAGGAAAGGTAGTTGAGCAAGCCAGAGAGAGCAAGTCAGCAATCAGCGTTCCTCCGTGGTCTGCTTTGGTTCCTGTCTCCAGGTCCCTGCCTCGAGCTCCTGAGGCCCCAACTTCTCTCGATGATGGTCTGTAACTTGTAAGCCAAATAAACCCTTTCTTCTCCAAGTTGGTTTTGGTCCTGGTGTTTATCACAGCAACAGAACAAACTAGGCCAGTGGTAGGAGCTGGGGGGGGGGTGAGGGAAGAGTGCCACCCGTCAGAGGACAGCTTGGAGGGCTGAGTTCTCTCCTCCCACTGTGTGGGTCCTGGGGATCAAAACTCAGGTCATCAGTCTTGGTGGCAAATTCACCCTCTGAGCCACCTCACCAGGCCTTTCTATTCTATTTTGTAAAACAAAATGTGCATGTATGTGCTATTAATAGCGTAGTGTGCACACACTGTTAAAGGTTTGCATGTTCTGCGTTAACTCTCCAGTCCACATGGCCCTGGAGGGGCACAAGCAGCATCAAAAGGTGCCTGAGCTCAGACATCAGAGAACTAGGGAAGAATGTGGGGGTGATGAGAGGCTCAGACATCAGAGAACAAGGGAAGAATGTGGGGGATGATGAGAGGCTCAGACATCAGAGAACAAGGGAAGAATGTGGGGGTGATGAGAGGCTCAGACATCAGAGAACTAGGGAAGAATATGGGGGTGATGAGAGGCACAGACATCGTGAGCCTCTGAACCTGACCACCTAACTGGAGGGGCAAGACTGAGCTCTGGAATGACTATCTTTCTTTCCCCTTTCCTGAATAATCTGCTGGCTGGGGGTTAGGTGGAAGGCAGTTTTTTGGCTAATCTTCTGCCTTCTCAAGGCTGGCACTCTCTTAATAAAGTGCAACTTAAATTCAATTAATCTTTCTTTCTTTCTTTCTTTCTTTCTTTCTTTCTTTCTTTCTTTCTTTCTTTCTTTCTTTCTTTCTTTTTAATAGTCTTTCTGAGTCGGGGTCTCCCTGTAGCCTCAGCTGGCCTGGAATTTACTATGTAGATCAGGTTGGCCTTGAACTCACAGAGATCTGCCTGTCTCTACTTCCCAACTGCTGGGACTAAAGGCCTGGGCCACCATACCCAGTGTTCAATTTCTTTTTTCTTTCCTTGTTTTTTTTTCTTTTGGTCTTTTTGAGACAGGGTCTCCCTGTGGCCCCAGCTGGCCTGGAACTCACTATGTAGATCAGGCTGGCCTTGAACTCACAGAGATCCTCCTGCAGAGCTCTGCCTCCCGAGTGCTGGGATTAAAGGCGTGCGCCACCATGCCGGCTCAATTTCTTTTTTAAAATTATTTTAATTATGTGTATGCATGTGTCTGTGTATATGCTCACTGTAGGGGTGCCCATGAAGGCCAGAAGAGGGCATCAGGGATCCCCTGGAGCTAGAGTTACAGAT
Organism: Nannospalax galili; assembly: GCF_000622305.1. Lineage (NCBI taxonomy): Eukaryota > Metazoa > Chordata > Mammalia > Rodentia > Spalacidae > Nannospalax > Nannospalax galili. The sequence goes on along the minus strand of NW_008344843.1, from coordinate 52,454 downwards.
GGTTGTTAGCCACCTGACATGGGTGCTGGAAACTGAATCCAGGTCCTCTGCAAGAGCAGCCAGTGCTCTTAACTGCTGAGCCATCTCTCTAGCCCCTAGGCTCTGATGACAGTGGCAGGAGCTCTGGTATTCTCTGTCCATATCCTGGCAGCCATGACAGTTTGGGAACTGTCCAATAAGTTAGTAAGAGCCCCTAAGGCTGCCTGGATGGGGGACTCCAGGGTTCTGAACTGAGACACACCCTAGCAGTTACCAAGTGATCTCAGGTGGGACTTTCCTCTTCCCTGGCTGCTGGCTGTCCACGTGGGGCTCTCACTGACAGACCGAATTGCTGCACTCTGGTTTGTTTCCAGGTTACAGCTCTTTTGGCCTCTGGTTTGAAAACCACCTTTTGCTCTTTTTCCTGTCCCTCTTATGGTCTGCTTTAAGGTCACCTCCCTGTGCTGCTCCATTCTCTTCCACTTACATCAGAGCTCTGTCTGCTCAAATGGGAGTCGTTGCCTCCACTCCTGACCACAACCCCTTGGGGAGAACTTGACACACTATAACCCTATGGGGGAGAAAAACGGTGAATGATTGTAATGCAGTTTGGTCAGTCTATATATCGGGTTTTATACATTATACTATTTTACAACTAGAGCTTATTAATATTTACAAGGAGCTGCCCATAGAAACAGTCAAACAAAGAGAAACATAATTTAAAATTCAGGTTTCCCAATAAGGGAAATCTGTCAGTCCCTCGTGGAATCACATGTGGACATTGCTCATTTAAGGACTGTTTTACACAGATAGCGTGTTATATCTTGAAAGCATTCAAAAGATGTACACAGAGTGCACTTATTATGTGTGAAGTCACTGGTGTGTCCTTTTTATTACCCTTTTGTGTTTTCCTTTCTGAATGTTACAATACGCCCCACACATTTTTTTTAATCTTTTTTTTTTTTTTGAGACAGAGTTCCCCTGTAGCCCCAGCTGTGCTGGAACTCCCTATGTAGACCAGGTTGGCCTTGAGCTCACAAAGATCCGCCTGCCTCAGCCTCCCAAGTGCTGGGATTAAATACGTGCCCTGTCATGCCTTGCTGCCCACACATGCATTTGTTTACATATGTACATTATAGGCCAAGATCTATGTATGAGGGAGAACGTTTGTTGTTTTTCTTTCTGCGATTATTATTATACCTTCTGGGTCCATCCAGATTCCTGTGAATTTATGATTTCATTTTTCTTTAGAGCTGAGTAATATTCCATTTTATATGTGTACCAGATTTGCATTATCCATTTGTGCTGGATAGCTTTAGTGTCAACTTGACACACGGGTTGAGGGAGCCTCAATTGGGGAATTGCCTCCATAAGACTGGCCTGTGAACATGTCTGTGGGGCATCTTCTTGATTGATGAGTGATGTGGGAGGGCCTAGTCCACTGGGGGTGGTGTCACCCCTGGACAGGTGGGCCTGTGTTACATAAGAAAGCAGGCTGAGGGGCTGGAGAGATGGCTCAGCGGTCAAGAACACTGGTTGTTCTTGCGGAAGACCCAGGTTCAAATCCCAGTACCCACATGCAGCTAACAACTGTCCGTAACTCCAGTCCCAGGGGATTCGACAGCCTCTTCTGACCTCTGCGGGCATTGCACGACATGGGTGCATCTTGATTGTTGAGTGGTGTGGGAGGGCCCAGCCCACTGCGGGTGGTGCCACCCTGGGCAGGTGGTCCTGTATTTGTATAAGAAAGCAGATTGAGCAGGGGCCAGGGGACAAGCCAGTAAGCAGCGTTCCTCATGGCCTGTGCTCCAGCTCCTGCCTCCAGGTTCCTGCTCTGAGTTCCTACCTTGGGCTCCCGGATAACTGAGACCTGGGAGATGTAAGACAAATAAGCCCTTTCCTCCCCAAGTTGGTATTGGTCAGAGTGTTTTGTCACAGCAATGAAGAAACAAACTAGGGTACCATTCATCTGTTGACGGACAGCCAGGTGGTTCCAGTTCCTTGCTGTAGCCAGTAGATCAGCAACAAACGTGGGGTGTGTGTAGCAGAGTATGGAGCTCTCTGGGTATATGCACCCGAGTGGCATACCTGGGTCATATACTAATTCTATCTTTAATTTTTTCAGGTGTCTCCACACTGATCTCCATAACGCTGTGTAAATTTGCACTCTCAGCGGCAGTGAATGAGGGAGGGAAGCCACATCACTGTGGGATTTCTCGATGATTGCCATTCTGACTGGGGTAGGGTAGTATCTCAAAGTAGCTTTCTTTTTTTTTTTTACAATATGTATATATTCATTGAATTTTTGTGCATTTCATACAATACATCTTTTTTTTTTTTTTATTTTTTGTGTTTTTTAAAAAAAAAAAAAAGCTATTTTGTTTGAACAGAACAAAATTTAAAAAAAAATAAACATTTTGTAAAAAAAAAAAAAAGGTTTTTTTTAAAAAAAACCTTTTTTTTTTTTTTTGTGCTTTTTGAGACAGGGTCTCCCTGTAGCCCCAGCTGCCCTGGAACTCATTATGTAGACCAGGCTGGCCTTGAATTCACAGAGATCCACCTACCTCTGCCTCCTGAGTGCTGGGATTAAAGGCGTGTGCCACCATGCCTGGCCATACAATACACCTTAATCATGTTTAGACCCCCCTGTCCTATCTGCACCCACCCCCATATCCGCCCACTGGATTTCATGCATTCTGTCATATATGTTAAGGCCTATGGAGTCAAGTTTGTGTCCCTCCATGTTCCTTGGTGTGGGTTCATCCATTGGAGCCTGGCCAGCCTATCTAGATCAACCCTCCCTCCCCCAGCAGTGATCATCTGCTGGTTTCTCAGCTAAAGTTGGGACTTTTTGCCCATTTCCCCAGTTCTACGCTGGGTTTTTGTCTGGTTTGAGTTTGCATGGGCTCAAAGTAGTTTTAATTTACATTTCCCTGATGACTACAGATGATGAACTTTTTTTTTCTTAAAATAGGGTTTCAGGCTGGCCTGGAAATCGCTATGTAGACCAGGCTGGTCTGACTCACAAAGACCTGCCTGCCTCTACCCCCCGAGTGCTGGGATTGAAAGCTTTTATCATCACACCCAGCATGGACGTTGAAACACTTTTTTGGGGGGGTCTCTTTGAGGCAGGGTCTCCCTGTAGCCCCAGCTGTCCTGGAACTCACTATGTAGACCAGGCTGGCCTTGAACTAACAGAGATCCGCCTGCCTCTGCCTCCCGAGTGCTGGGATTGAAGGTGTGTGCCTTTACTTGGTTGTGTTTTGCATTTTCTTTGTTAACTGTTGTCTCTTGACATTCTGTGGAAGGGGAACTCCTAACAAAAGGACCTGAGCTGTACTTTTCAAGATGCTAGGATGTCACCACTGGACAGACAGAATGAAATCTGGGCCGTACTTAGGGGGTGTCAGCCTAGCACACTTTCTACACTCTTAGTTGCTTAAATTTGATAATTTTGATTTGGATAAAAGATGTTTATTGGCATTGGGTCATTAATATGTGTCACTTGCCCCAATCCTCCAATATGGAGTTAGATCAGGTCAACCAGGACAGGTCTCATCCAGGTGGCAAGGGCCAAATCTCCATAGCAACCTGGGCTTCACCTTCACAGCTTCCCACAGTGGCCTCTGCGGGGCTCCTGCTATGACTGACCTGCCACAGTGTCTGGCCTCAGCCGCTCCAGACTCCATGATCCTGCCACTCCTGATCCTTCATGCCTGCAGAACACATGGACGACGCTGCCAAGTTCTGCTGCCAGCTTGGGATGGGGCCTGACTCCCTTTGACCACAGTTGCCTCTGTTTGCTGAGGTGATTGGTTCTTGGGCACAGAGCCCCTTCTGTGGGGACTGGGCATGCTCGGGTGGTATGCAGAGGGGTTCTCCTTTCAAATGGATTTGATTTTCATAAGCTAGAGCCTTCGCAGGGTGGGGTTTTGCCCTTAGGGCACCTTCCTTTTTCTTTTTTTGGTCTTTTTTTGAGACAGGGTCTCCCTGCTGGCCTGGAGCTCACTATGTATTCCAGGTTGGCCTTGAACTCACAGAGATCCTCCTGCCTCTGCCTCCCAAGTGCTGGGACTACAGGGTTGTGCCACCATGCCTGGCTCCTCTTACTTATTATTTTAAAACCGTACTTTATTTTATGTACAGTGATACAGTTTGCATATTTACACTATAATAAAATAAAATATTTGGTATCATTTTAAACAAGATAAAAGGGAAAAATTTCAGGTTACAAGTTAACATAAATAAAAGCACTTATTTCTGAGTGGATCGCTATGAAAAATGTATTCAGTGGCTAGTCATGTCTAATTCCTTTGTACTAATGCTCAGTGGAATTAAAAAGAAATCCCAACTTTCACAGTCACTGCCTTAAAGGGACCGCACCTGTTGGACAGCCAAGATTCTTAATCAGAATGTAGCACACATGGCCTCCAGCCCTGTTTTCCAATAGAGCTCCAGTTTCTTTTTGAAACCTCACGAGCTAGGCCCCCCGCTGTCTGCATTTCTTTTGAAATTTTAGTCTTCTAAACTCATACTGAGTTTAGACTACAGCATGCTCAGACCTTTCTAGGCCAAAGTTCCAAACTCTTCCACATTTGTTTTGCAAACCCTAAGACTGAAAAGCCTTATGAACCATATGTCAGGGTTATCCTGTCGGTGACCTCATTCCCTGTGTCACATTTCTGTAATAGCTACTTTTTCTTCTGGGACAAAAATACAGAAAAAAGAAACTTCAAAAATTTTATTTATTTATTTTTATTTGATGTGTATGTGTTTTACCTGCATGTATGTGAGTGCACTTATGTTATGCAATGTTCATGGAGGTCAGAAGAGGGCATCAGATCCCTGGAACTGGAGTTACAGGCAATTGTTAGCTATCATGTGGGTGCTGGGAATCGGACCTGGGTCCTCTGCAGGAGCAGCCAGTGCTCTTAACTGCTGAGCCATCTCTCTAGGCTGGGAAAAGAAGCTTAAGGGAGGAAGACTTGACTTCAGGTTACAGGTTGAGGGGATACGGTCCATCATGGCAGAGGAGGCAGGGTGGGAGGAACCTGAGGCAGCTGGTCAGGTTGCACCTGCAGTCAGGAAGCAGAGAGGGACGGCTGCTGCTTCTCTCCTAACTTTCTCCTAACTTTTTTTCAGTCTGGGTTCCAACCCATGAAATGGTGCCACCCATATTTAGGATGGGCTTTCCTACCCCAGTTAACCTGATCTAGGAAGTCCATCACAGACATGCCCAGATGTTTCTCCCCAAGGTGATTCTAGATCCTGTTATGTAGTAGTTCCCGCCAACATAATTCATGCCACCTTGGAGGGAAGCTGCTTATGAGAAAAGATGTCCTGAGGGAGGTGTAACATTCCATTCTGCAGGGAAGCTTGTTAAACTCAGGAAGCAAACAACTCAGTAGCTTTAGAAAGTCCCTGAAACTGACCAGATTCACTAGGCCCCTCCCTTCCCAAACCTATATGAGCAATAAAGACGACCCAGAGACGCTCAGACCATCAGCTGAGCTGCCTGCAGGCTGTGTGGGGCTCCGTTCCTGATTTTGTGTGCTGTCACCCATGCTGGCCGGCTTTGGTGATACAGATGTCTGAGTCATTTCTGCTATTACAAATAACCCCTCACTCATACGCCTGTAGGTAACCCCAATGAAACTCTGGTTCACCAAGTTGGTCTTTGGCATTAACCCAAGACTGACCTGGCCCATTGACAAGACAAATGTACCCAGCGTGTGGTGGATTCACACGGGGCTAACCTACTCCAGAGAAACAGAGGCCCCAGCCAGCAACACACAGAAGTATCAATAAGATTTTTCACTTCATCCCTTGGAAGTGATCGTATTGGTGGATTCGACACTTCCAGCTGGGGGAGGAAAGGGTTTGTTTCGCCTTAGTTTACAGTTCGTCGTGGAGGGAAACCAAGGCAGGAACTCGGAGTAGGAACTAAAGCACAGGCCATGGAGGAACGCTGATTACTGGCTTGTTCCTCTGGGCCCTGCTCAGCCTGCTTTCTTTTTCTTTTTTATTATTTTTATGTGTATGCATGTATTGACTGCATGTAGGTAAGTACACCATGTCATGCAATACCTGTGGAGGTCAGAAGAGGCTGTCAGATCCCCTGGGCCTAGAGTTACAGACAGTTGTTAGCTACTATGTGGGTGCTGGGATTCGAACCCGGGTCTTCTGCAAGAACAGTGTTTCTTAACCGCTGAGCCATCTCTCCAGCTCTCAGCCTGCTTTCTTATGCAACACAGGCACACCTGCCCAGGGGTGGCCCCATCCACATGGCTGGACCCTCCCACATCACTCAATAATCAAGAAAATGCCCCACAGACATGGCCACAGGTCAATCCAATGGAGACAGTGCCTCCATTGAAGTTCCCTCTACCCAGGTGTGTCAGTTCAACAGCGGAAGCTGTCCAGTACAAGGGGTATGAACAGACTCTGGATCTCTTTAGTGATGGAGCTTTCTTTTTTTAAAAAAATTATTTATTATTATTATTATATATTTCATTTCATTTATTATTTTCATTTTATGTGTATGAGTGTATTGCCTGCATGTATCTAAGTGCACCCGTGTTGTGCAATGCCTGTGCAAGT
>NW_008344843.1:33804-43917 GCF_000622305.1 Nannospalax galili | reverse complement strand
CTGAAGTCATGATGATGGTAGTTATTTCATGCAGAAGGGACTGCTGTATAGCATCATTTTATTAAAAGGACCTGGAATTTAAAAGGATTTGGTGCTAGGATCCACATATGAGGAAGAACATATTTTATTTTTCTAAATCTGTGTTACTTAGTATAACAGTTTCTAGATCCATCCATTTACCTGCAAATTTCATGATTTCATTTTTCTTTACTGCTGAGTAGAACTCCATTGTGTAAATGTGCCACATTTTTGTTAACCACGCGTCAGTTGAGGGGCACTTAGGTTGCTTCCACAGTGATGGAGCTTTCTAATAGATGCAGGTCAGAAACTTCAAGGGGGAGTATTTATAGACAACACCCTCACAGGATCACATAACACCCAAGAGCATCGCAACAACTGGAAATCTACCCACAAACACTCTGTGATGAAAACAGTTCATCCATGTTCATCTGGTGTCTGATTTCTCCTGAGGAGACATGGGCAAACATCTTCCCACCCCAGATAGGGTACTGACAACAGACCAAAGAAGTGAATTCACAGAAGTCCAATGAGCAAACAGGTGAAGTTTCTGGGGGTTACTTACAAGAGTGTGGGGGATGAGACAGGTGATTCAAAGGCTGCGGCATCATGGAAAAACCACTCCAGAATGGGTGATGGCTCAGGAAAGCAGAATCCTTAGAGCTCAATGTACAACTTGCAGGTGTGCCGGGTCGGAGAGCGCCCTTCTGGATCTTGTAACTTTCAGGAACTTCTTGGCATTTGGGAGTTGTTTGTTTCCAGAGTCTTAAGGACTGTCCCTTCAGGATAGGATGTTTCTGTTACCATGGCAGTTCCATGATGCACAGCCATGGCTCCATCCCAACCTGCCATCTTTGAGCACACACCTCTGAGTGCGGACAGAATGGAAGATGCGGCCTATAACCTCCTGTTTCTTTCCTTACGTCTTTGCACCTCTTTGTGCAGGCCCGGGGTTGTCGGCAGGAGGCTTCCTTGGGCTCTTTCTACATCGTTCATTCAGACAAGGTCCTTTAGTTGAACCCAGAGTTTGTTGATAGTATTAGTCTGGCTAGCTGGCTTGTTCCAAGGATCCCACGTCTGCCTTCTGAGCCACGCCCACCCAGCATTTAAGTGGGTTCTGCAGATTTTTTTTTAAAGTTGAAATTTTTTATTTATTATTTTTGCTTTATGTGTATGAGTGTATTGCCTGCGTGTAGGTAAGTGCACCTGTGTTGTGCAATGCCCGCGGAGGTCAGAAGAGGGTGTTGGATCCCCTGGAATTGGAGTTACGGACAGTTGTTAGCTGCCATGTGGGTGCTGGGATTCGAACCTGGGTCTTCTGCAAGAACAGTCAGTGTTCTTAACTGCTGAGCCATCTCTCCAGCCCTGGTTCTGCAGATTTGAACTTTAGTTCTCACACTTGTGCAGCAAAGGCTTTAGCCACTGTCCTCGATTCTCCTGCACGGCAAATGTACAGGCTAGCTGTGATTTTTTTGCATGGCAAGCAGTGAAACCTGCTGAACCCCCAGGCTGGGACAGGTGCTTTGTTATTAATCAGCGGAATATGGGAAAGATGACTCTACTTCCCCGAGAGCCGTTGTGGCTTCTGACTTGGTGACAGCAGCAGCTTTTGCTTTTGGTGCTTGCGAGCTTCAGTGAGGTGGGAAGGCCCCTGAGGAAGGAACTGAGGTCAGTCTCTGGCTACCACTGAGCAAGGGGGCAGCCAGTCCAGCAATCTGTAAGGACTGAGTTCTGAAAACAACTTGAGCTTGGAAGTGGATCCTTTCCAGGTCAGCTCCCAAGCCAGATGTTGTGACACAGACTTGTAATCCCAGCACTCAGGAGGCAGGGGCAGAAGGACTGCCATAAGTTCAAGGCCAGCTGGGGATTCAGAGTGAGACTCTATCTCAAAACCCCCAAACCAAATCAAACTAAAACAATGGCTTTCCCATGACCACTCTTTAAACATTTTTTTCTTGTTTATTGGGGGAGCACACATGTACACATGTGGAGGTCAGAGGACAACTTGTGGGTCAGTGGTCCTCTCCTTCCACCATGTGGGTTCCAGAGACTGAACTCTGGTCATCAGACTTGGTGGCAAGTACCTTTACCCCCTGAGCCCTCTCCAGCCCCCTGTGGCCACTCTTGAAGACACATCCTGCCTTTGCTTCCCCAGCATAACTTTCCCATTCTCTGGCTCTCTTGTTTTTTTCTGACCTCATAGGGACAGGCCACTGTCCTGACCCACCCTGAAATGCTGATATTATCAGGGAGTTACCAGGACAGGAGGACAAGGACTACTGGTGTTTGTCAGGTTGATATGAAGCTGAGCTCTTGGGCCGAGACTAAATCAGTGAAGGATACATGGCTTGACCTCTGCTGGTCTCCACCAGCACAGCTCAGCACAGTTGTAAGCACCACTGACTCCCCAGCGCACCAGTGGGCTCTGTCTCCTGCCACCTTGAATGAGCACACACCACCAGTCAGTGTGTCCCTTTAGAGCCTGGAACCTCCAATATAAGAGTTGCAGTGAGAAATGCAGTCTCGGGGCTTCAGAGGGAAAAGGAAGCTGGCCAGAGCTCACAGAGGTGACCTGTCCCCAGGCAGGTGGACAGGTATGGTAGTTGAGGTCAGGAGATGGTAATGAGGACCACGGAGAGACCCGAGAGTCAGACTTGCCTGGAGTCCTGGCTCAGCATTGAAGTCATCTAAACTTTTGTTGGTGTCTATTTCCTATTCTGTAAAATGGAATCAGGAGCTCCCCCAGTCTCCTGGGGCTCTGATGTGGTTTAGTAAAAATCTCTTTGAACAATCCCTGGCATGTTTGGTAAGATAGAATCCTGTAAAGGGGGCATCCACTCAGTTTGTTTATACTAAGTGGTGAGGACTAGTTCTCTTCCTCCCTTATCCCAAGCCCCTCTCACCTGAAGAAGGATGGAGAACAGACTGTCACTGTCTGACCTGTAGGGTGAGAAGAGGCAGCATGAGGTTAAGTATGAAGGAGTCAATGTACACGTGCATGTGCACACACACATAAAAATCCTTACATGCTTACACATGTACATATACACAGACCCCCATACATAGTCGCTCATACATGTCTATCATCTATCTATCTATCATCTGTCTATCTATCTATCTATCTATCTATCTATCTTCATCATCATCATCATCATCATCATCATCATCATCATCATCATCTATCTATCTATCTATCCAGACACAGAAAACACAGCCATAGCATGCTTCCTTCAGATTGGGCAATTCACCCTGGGACCTGGCTGCTTTTCACTTAATTGCTTATAAGAAATCCAAACACCTGAGGGAGGAGGACCTGACACATTGTCCCATGAGAAGTAGGCCCATTTCCTAGGTGCTATGGGACTTTCAGGTCTTGGGTGCTGCTCCTGGAACCTTTATAAAGGAGTAGAGATATCCTCAGATCAGGAGTCTGGGGACCAACATGTCAACAGATGTCCTGGGTATTGGTGTGCCTTTGACAGTGTCAGTGGTATAACAGTCTCCAGGACCCCCTCCCCCTGTAGTTTCTCAGCCCATCAGCCCTCTAGCTAGGTTCCTCCAGTCAGGTGCTCTCAGGGAAATCCCCTCAGCCATCTCCCTCCAGCCAGGTCCCTCCAGCCTTTGCTACACTACAGAAGGAGGTCCCAGGACACGATACAGCTTGACTCTTGTGGGTAGGGGGCGGTATTCTATGTTGGAAGGAGGAAGTCCAGACTTCCTTTCCTACCTTACATCTCCAGATGATGAAAACTTGACAAAGCATAACCATCAGGACAGGTAAAAGGAACAGGACACCCCAAAAGGTAGGCACTCCATGTCCACATGGGCTGTCCCTGGCACATGCTCCTATGGTGGGGATGGTGGGCTGAGGAGGCTCTGGGAAGGGAAGGGAAAGATGAGGGCCTGACCCCAGCTCTCAGCCCTGACCCTGCTCAGGGTCTCCAGAAGGCTCCTGCTTTCCCTGACAGCAGGCTCTGTGCCCACACCCCTCCTTACCCCATCTCAGGGTGAGGGGCTCAGGCAGCCCCTCATGCTGCACATGGCATGTGTATCTCTGCTCCTCTCCAGAAGGCACCACCACAGCTGCCCACTTCTGGAAGTTTCCATCCCCTGCAGGTCTGGTCTCCACAAGCTCCATGTCCTGGGTCAGGTCCTCCCCATCCTTCTGCCAGGTCAGGGTGATGTCAGCAGGGTAGAAGCCCAGGGCCCAGCACCTCAGGGTGACGTCTCCTTCAGGCCTGGGGTGGTGGGTCACTGTTGTATGGGGAGGATCTGCAGTAGACAAATCAGGGGAGACCCATGCTAAGGTGTGCTGAGCAGCATGTACTCTAATGACCAAGGCACCCCCAACTCTTGATGGTTTGGCTGCCTATTGGGGTTAGTACTGGTGACATCGAGGTGAGTGTGAGAACTGAGCACTAAGCTAATCAGGGATCCAAGAAAGGGCCTGGAAGCTCAGCCCTGATGTTCTCTACAGCAAGCCGCTGAAGACCGCACACCCTCCTCAAGCCACTGGTGGGTATCTCCACACAGCTGCTGACATCACAGCTTTATGTCTCCAGTGGGAAAGGAGACACCCTCAAGGATTCAGGGCACATCCAGAGGTTATTTGAGAGATGGTAGTAGACACACTGTGCAGGAAACTCAAGAAGGAGGTGACCCAAGTCTGGTTCTCTGGCTTGTGGGAGGCCACCCCAGCATACTGGCCCCACCCAGACAGCCTACATCCCTGTGCTGGGCCCTGAGGGAGCCTGGGCACCAACTTCAGAGAGAGAACCACATGCTGGCCACCTGGACGAGGGCTGGGCTCTGGGAGGTCATTACCAGTTCGTGTCAACTTCTCCCCTCCACGCTCCAAGTATCTGTAAAGCCATTCAATGCATTCCCGTTCCAAATAGTCCTTGTCTTTCTGGATCCAGGACCTGGTGTTTTCCCACTTCCGCCTGGTGTAGCCAGCGATGAATGTGGATGCTACGTATTGCATGGAGTCCAAATCCAGGGTCAGGTAGTCTCTGCCATTGTAGCCATACTGCCAGTGCCCTGAGGTGCTGCTGTCATCCTGAATCTCGCAGCCATAGGTGAACTGGAGGGTGTGGGGGCCTAGCGTCCCCAGGACAGGCAGGTTAGCGATGACAGAGTTATTTCCATACCTCCCCGTTATGATCCCTGCTCTGTTGCCCTTGCAGCACCCACAGGATCCCTTGGCCTAAAGGGATGTTCTCACTCTAGACATCCTAGTCTGGTCCCGGACTGACATCCTGTAATTGCTGTTAGTTCTACGGTGGGTGGAGGCCTAAGCTGGGTTCCAGGTCATGGTGAAAGAGCATGCGGTGGGGTGATACAGCCTTGGGCCAAGGCTTCCATGTGCCCAAGGTGGACTGCGCTGAAGAGACTGGAAGCCCAAGGCTGTATCATCCTACTACAGGCTCTTTCACTATGACCTGGAACCCAGCTTAGGCCTCCACCCACCGCAGAGTCTAAGTGCAGCCTCCCAGGAACAGGAGCATACTGCATGATCGCAAGAGGCTTTGCTGTGATCACTATAGCTCTGTTTGAGGTTCTAGAAAACACACTTAGCATTAACAAGCACCCACCTGTCTGTCAGGTGTGGTGGCCCGCATGTGCAGTCCCAGTGCTGGGTAGGGTAGAGGAAATAGGGGTTCAAAGTCATTCTTAGCTACATAGTGAGTTAGAGGCCAGCCAGCCTCCAGAGACCAGCCAACCAGTCAACCAAGTTTTCTGCTGAAGACCTCTCTAATGAATTTCAAAGTCAAATTAAACTGAGGTTGCTTGGGCTGGGATCCATCTTGCCCTCCTCTGCCCAATGGTTCACACGTCTAAGCTTCTCAGCCAACACTTACACATTATACTGAACTTGACTGCTGTGTTTCTTCCATATCTCAAGCCTCTAAAGGGTTGACCAGTTATGTGCACAACTCTTTTTAGGATCAGCTGGAGGAAAGTGGAGCCGCTGAGCTCTTCAGCTTTTCATGAGATGTGTGCTGGCTTAAAGGCCCTTCACAGACTTGTTTCAACAGAGCTGAGCCGTCAGGAGACAATTATTGAAACTTATTTAGCTAAAAATCTGTTTTTTGAGCCTATTCTGCCGAATCCCACCTTGAACTTGGCTGCACCATAACTTCCAGAGGTATGGGAAGTCTCTCTCTCTCTCTCTCTCTCTCTCTCTCTCTCTCTCTCTGACAGAATCTCACATTGTAGCCCCAGCTGGCCAGGAAATCACTATGTAGACCAGGCTGGTCTCCTCTGACAGAGATCTGCCTGCCTCTGCCTCCTGAGTGCTGGGATTAAAGGCGTGCTCCACCACTGCCCGTTGCTCTAATTTTTTGAGACAGGATCTCACACTATAGCCCAGGCTGGCTTTGAACTTGTGGCAACCCTCCTGCATCAGCTTCTTGAGTGCTGGGCTCACAGATGTGAATTACCATCCTGTCTTCTGTTTTCTTTCTTTTTTTGATAGACTCATACATCACATCCATCCTTCAGGTTTTTTATCATCTCATTCATAAAACTCTTGCTGGCCACTGGGTTGTCTCCCTTGCCTACAGCAGCCAACCATGATGATGTCCCTGCTTCTCAGTCAGTAATGTCCTCAGGCATCTGAGTGCCTGCATCCCCAGAAGACAAATGCTTAGGTGCGCTTTCCGAGTCCCTCCTCCAGCACGTAATGATGCATTCCAGGTGTGTATGTATGTGCGACTCAGTGGGATTGCCAAGAACCAAATAGATGCGTATCAAAGAGACCCAGTCAATGTCCTCAGGCATCTGAGTGCCTGCATCCCCAGAAGACAAATGCTTAGGTACGTTTTCCGTGTCCCACCTCCAGCACCTAATGATGCATTCCAGGTGTGTGTATGTATGTGCGACTCAGTGGGATTGCCAAGAACCAAATAGATGAGTATCAAAGAGACCCAGTCCCAGTACTCTGGGAGCAGACTGGGCCAGACTGTCCTTGAGGGACTGTGGGGATACTCTGAGGGCCTCCTGCTGATGGGGGGGTGAGGGGAGACAGTGGCCTTTGCTTCCTGACCCCTTCTCAAAGTACACACCTGCTGGCTCTGCTCTCTGCCTCCGCGTGTTAGGCTCAGAGCTGTTGTAATACTGCCCCACGTTCCTCAGGCTCAACTGGAAAATCTTCATCCAACTGGTGAAAATCTGTGTCTCATCAATAAAGTAACTTGGCTTTTCCTTCAGCCAGTCCACACAAGGCTCTGCCTTCATGGTCTTACTGTCGAAGCGGATGAAGGGCTGGTCATCTATGAAGCCATTGCCAAAAAACATAGGGACTCCTGGAGCTGGCCCAGACACAATGGAGTAGGCATAGTGCAGAGAGTGCGATCCTGGGGTGGGAACAAGGTTCAGAGTGAGCCCTAGGACTGACTGAGGGCTGTCCTAGTTTGCTTTCTGTGTCTGCAATCAACACCACAACCGACAGTAACTTGGGGAGCTCAGGGTTTATTTCACCTCAGGGGCTATGGGCCATCCCTGGGGGAAGCCAGGGCAGGAGCACAAGCAGAGGCGGTGGAGGAATGCTGCTCACTGGCTCACTCAGCTTTCTTATATAGCCGGGACCACCTACTTGAGGAATAGTTCCATGCCCAGTGGGCAGGGTCCTCCTACATCAATCATCGGTCCAGACAATTCTGCACAGACACGACCAAGGTCCAATAAGAGTTAAATTGCGGTTCCTCTTTCCCAGGTCAATTTAGGTAGTGTCAGGTTGAGAATAAAAGCCAACTAGTACAAGGATCCAGCTCTTATTGTGGGGGAGTGAGTGTAGATGTTCTCTTATGTGTGTACGTGCATGCGTGACAGACGGCACACAGCATGAAATGAGAAACAGTTTCAGAACAATGAATCGAGTTCTGACACTATTGTGACAACTTGAGATCTGACAAATGTTAGTGTAAAGTCTTAAATGTTTGATAATTCTTAAAAAACAATTTATTGTATGTATGTGTGTATGTATGTGTGTGGTCATGTGTGCATGTGCATGCCATGGCACGTATGTGGCAGTCAGAGGAAAACTTCCAGGAGTCGGTTCTGTCCCTCCACCATATGGGTCCCGAATTCAGGCCATCAGGCTTGGTGGCAAGGCTCTTTATCCACTGAGGCTGGTTCCCCATCTATGTCCCCACATACCAAAGGGTTTTTAAAAAGTTGTAGTATGAAGCAGTGGGATCAACGTGGCATTTTCGTGAGTGTCCCTATACCCTGGTGGAGGGCTTTGTTCCCTCAGTGCTGGGATCAAACCCAGGACTTGCACATCCCAGGCAGCTGTTCTCCTGCTGTGCTTCAGCCCTAGGTTTTCTTTTCTGGTTCTTGTCATTGTTTGCTTGATTTTTTTGTTTTTTGAGGCAGGGTCTCCCTGTAGCCTCAGCTGGCCTGGAACTCACTATGTAGACCAGGCCGGCCTTGATCTCACTGAAATCTGGCTGCCTCTGTCTCTGCCTCCTGAGTGTTGTGATTATAGGTGTGTGCTACCATGCCCAGCTCCCAGCTTTATGTATATGTGTTTGTGTGCATGTATGTGCACATGAGTGCAGGTGCCTGTGGGGTTGAGAAAAAGGCATTGGATCCCCAGACTGGAGCTCTAGGCAGTTGTGACCTGCCCAGTATAGGTGCTGGGAGCAGCATTTGCTCTTAGCTGCTGAGCCGTCTCCCCAGCCCTGGGGGCGTTAACCTTTGTACTCACTGGCTCCCTTTCCCCACAGCTTCCTCTGGGCCCCACCTCCACTGGTTCCCTTCCTCCCCTCAGTCAGCCTCTGTTCCTGCCAGTTTATCACCTGTTGATTGTCCATTTCCCACCTCCCTCAAGGTCTCTTTCTATCCTCTCATGATCCCTTTCTCGTTTTGTGAAACTCCCACATATATGAATGCAATGCACACACATACATCAATTTATGTTTTTTTTAAATGTTTCTTTTGCTTTTGAGACAGGGTCTCATGTAATCCAGGCTGCCCTTGAACTCACTATGTGTTCAAGGCCAGCCTTGAACGCCTGATCTTCCTGCCTCAGCCTCCTGAGTATTAGGAGCACAGGATGACAGGTGTGAGACACCACACCCAGCCTCCATTTCAGCATCTTTGTGTAGAAGGGAGCCAACAGGTCTCTCAGCTCTAACAGTCTGTGTCCCTAGGGCCTCTGAAGTCTCCTGGAGGCTCTCAAGATGAGGGGGGTAGGAGGGTGCAGTTGGAGAGACCGGCTCAGTGGGAGCCACAGCCTGCAGCCCTCCTCCTCCCCACCCCTTGCTGGGGTCTGTTTCTTTTTCCTGTGTGTTGTTAGGCAACTCTTCCAACTGAGCTGCAACCCCAGCCGAGCTTTCTGTCTCTCAGAGGCACCCTTTCTTCTTCATTCTCTTCTTCTTCCCATTCTCTTATTCTCCCACCCTTAAGGCTGGAGAACAGCTCAGTAGTTAAGAGCACTGATTGCGCTTGCAGAGAACTGGGTTTCTGTTCCCAGCACCCACATGGTGACTAACAACCATCTGTAACCCCAGTTCCAGGGGAGGCAGTCCCCTCTTCTGACCTCTGTGGGCATTGCACACACATGATCTACAGGCAAAACACTCATAAATATAAAAATAAAAAATTATCAAGAAATATATGTCTAGGTAAGGTTTATCTGAGAACTGGTCTTTGCCCAAGATTTATCTACATGTCACACAGTAATTAAAAGTACCAGACTGGTGGAACTAACCTTCTTGGGTGTTTAACAGACATACTTTGAGGCCTATAATAATTTGGTCAGAGGGACATAAAGGACACTTTTTGCTCCTTGCCCTCCTAGGTTGACTAGTTCCAGGGGACTATGAGCATCTCTCAAAATGTCCTGGAATGGTGGTGGGTCACCTGTCCTCTTGATCGAGGAGGCTGAGGAGACCCCACCAGATGGACTTGAACTAGTGTCCAGTCTACAAAGAGGAGGGTCAACACAGAGGACTCATTTCCTCCATGCTTCCAAGTGAAGCCAACCATGGTCGAGCGGGACCTTTGAGTTATCTTCACATAGGCAGGATTGGTAAAAGAAAGGAGCCAGGGGCTCCTCCCAAGCCCATGTGACCTCTGAGGAACAGA
>NW_008344843.1:25346-32499 GCF_000622305.1 Nannospalax galili | reverse complement strand
TCTTAGATTTGGAAATTGTTATTGAATATGTCAATGCTGTTGTAATGAAATGCTTCTTCTAAGTATGTGGTTATTAAATAAATAACTTTAAAAAATTGAATGAAAAAAATAAAAAAAATAATTTAAATGTAAATCTCCTCCAAAACAGCCTCACAAAAATATCCACAATGTTTGCTAAATATCTGAATACTGTGACCTTCTCAAATTGACACATGGAATGACCATCTTAACTACCTAACACAAATATATACATATGTACATGTACACACACACATGAAATTGAAGGAAGAGAATGAGTTTGAGGGTTACATAATTTGACTCTGTCTCAAAAAAGCGAATAATGGGGTGGGTGAAATGGTTCAGTTAGTAAAGGTGTCTGCCATCAAGTAGATAGCTGCAAACACATGGTAGAAGGAGATTACCAGTTCCAGCAGGGTGTGGCATATGCTGCATGCCACACATATGTTCACACAAAAGTAAGCCTAAAAATGTACAATATGGACAATGTATACTTTATACATAAACATACAGTTCAAAAAAGTGAGGGGCGGGTGGGGCATGGTTGCTACACCTTTAGTCCCAGCACTCAGGAGGCAGAGGCAGGCAGATCTCTGTGAGATCGTTGCTAACCTGGTCTACATAGTGAGTTCCGGGTCAGCGGGGGTATAGGGAGACCTTGTCTCAACCCCCACCCACACACACAATATAAAGCAAAAATGAGGGTCTGGGGTCTGGAGAGATGGCTCAGCGGTTAAGAGGACTGGTTGTTCTTGCAGAAGACCTGGGTTCGAATCCCAGCACCCACATGGCAGCTAACAACTGTCATAACTCCAGTCCCGGGGGATCTGACAGCCTCTTCTTCCTCCTTGGGCACTGCATGACAGGGGTGCACTTACCTACATGCAGACAATACACACATACACATAAAATAAAAATAATAAAATTTAAAAAAATGAGGGGCTGGAGAGGTGGCTCCGGGTTGGGTTCCTAGCGCCTGCATCCGGACAGCTCACAAACTTCCTGTAACCGCAGCTCCGGGAATCTGAGGTCTTCCGTGACCTCTGCAGGCAGCACGCCCGTATACCGAAGCAAGCGAGCAAACGCACACGCGTGTGAAAATGTTAAGGAAAAGGCCGCCACAGAACGTTAATACCGACACCCAGAAGTCAGGGCGACGGCAGTCTGGTGGACACAGCGAGTTCCAGGCTAATGGGGCTACAGAAGGAGACTTGTCAAAAACAAAACAAAGCTTTGAGAACCTCTCAGGGCCTCCCAGTGCCAGGCTCTGATCCCCCTGCCTCCGCCTCCCAAGCGCAGCCGTTCTGCAGGGACCCCCCCCCGCCCCATGCCGCACCCCACTCACGGGCTCCGCAGCCGGGCAGGCGGCTCAGCACCCCGAAGATAATGAGCGCCCACATCGCAGCGGCGCGGTCGGGCTCGGTGCTGTCCCGGGTCCTGGGTCCTGACAACTCACTGCCCCGCGGAGGTGTTAAGAAACTGAAAGCACAGACAGGAAGTAGGAGGAGAGAGGGTCTTAAATGCAGGGAGGCGTTGGGGTTCCTACTCGCACCAGGGAATAAGTACCCTGGTTTTCGGGGCTGGAACCCCTGCAGCGCTGGCTCCAGTGGGGTTTGAGCCGTTAGTGCTGGTGCTACTGGTGCGTGTGCAGCACACGGTCCCCCCCTCCCCCACGGCCCGCCCCACGGCCCGCCCGCCTTCGGTTTTGAATGAACTCACAGCTGGAAACTGAAACTTAGAGACTTCTTGCTTGGACTTTATTTTTTTAAAAAAGATGAGGTCTTAAATTCTTTTTTTCTTTCTTTCTTTCTTTCTTTTTTTTTTTTTTAAAGATTTATTTTACTTTTTGTTGCTGTTCTTTTTGAGACAGGCTCTCCCTGTAGCCCAGCTGTCCTGGAACTCACTATGTAGACCAGGCTGGCCTTGAACTCTCAGAGAGCCTCCTGCCTCTGCCTCCTGAGTGTTGGGACTCCAGGCGTGCGCCACCATGCCCGGCAAGATTTATTTTACTTTTAAAATTATGTGCATGTGTCTTCCTGCCTGTGTGGGTGTGTGCAGGGGCACAGGTGCTACAGAGGCCAGAGTCTTTGATCCCCTTCAAGCTAGAGTTACAAGCGGTTTGTGAACTGCCAGACAACGGTGCTGGGAACTGAACTTGGATCCTGTGCGACAGCAGCAGGTGCTCTTATCCACCAGACCGTCTTTCCAGCCCTAGCCTCAAACTCTTGATTCTCAAGCCTCAGTCTCCCAGCTGGATTACAGACCTGCGCCACCATGCCTGGCTGGACTTTGACTTTCGAGTGATGCTACAACAATTAAAATTTTGGTACGTTTTTGTTTTTTTGAGACAGGGTCTCCTTATAGCCCCAGGTGGCCTGGAACTTGCTACAGAGACCAGGCTGGCTTCGAACTCACAGAGATCTAGCTGTTCTGCCTCCCAAATGCTGGGATTAAAGGTGCGCACCACCACATCGCGCTTACAAATGATACTTTAAAACAGATGGTTGTTAGCTGTCATGTGGGTTCTGGGAATTGAACCTGGGTCCTCTGCAAGAGCAGCCAGTGCTCTTAACTGCTGAGCCATCTCTCCAGCCCCCAAATGATACTTTTATTATTGGTTTTCTTCATTCAGCTCAAAATACATGCCAGTTTGCCCCTCTCTTCTTTGACCCATTCGCTATTTGGGACAGTGCCATTTAATTTCCAAATATCTCTAACTTTCCCAATTTTTCCTCTACTGCTGCTTTTACTTAATTTATTGTGGTAGGTTTTGAAACCATTTTGTTGTTTTTGCTCAGGATTGTTTTGGTTACTTGTAGGTTTTTATGGTTCCTTGAAAACTTGAAGAGCATTTTTTCCCATTTTATTGAAGAAGGCTATTACTATTTTGGTGGGATTGTATTGAATCTGTAAATTGCCTTGGGGTGTATGGACATGATACCACACTAATGCTTCCTGTCTGGGAGCACAGACTGCCTTTTGTGTTCTGTGTGCCCTTAACTCAGCTTTTTGTTTTCTAGTTTTTCTTTTTTGAAAAAAAAAAAAAAATCCAAAAAGCTAAAATCAGAAAAACCCTAACACACAGTTAACCATCCCTGGTCACATAACCAAAGGACTCCATACCTTTGCTCATTTTGCTTTATTCTCATTTCATTCACAATAGCCAGGAAATAGAATCAATCTAGATTCCCATCAACTGGTGAACAGGAAATAGAAATATGACACAATGATACAATGGAATTGTATTCAGCTAAAAAGTAAAATCATTAATCTGCAGGAAAATTAACAAAACTGGAAATAAACTCTATGAGGAAACACAGGCACAGGAAAACAAGCACATCTTTGTAAGAGTGAGACCACTGAGGACAAGTCAGTCTTCGGGTTGCAACAGCATGAGGTTTATTTGATACACAGGTACCTGTGGGCACAAAGTCTCCTCGGAGGACTTGCGCGCCCCCATGCTGGGTTTTTGCACTTTTATAGAGCAGAAGCAGGGTACAGAAGCAGAAGCGTGGTTATTGGTTAATTCAAAAACACACAGAGTAATTTCAAAAGCACACAGAAATATGGGGTAAGGGTCGGGGCTAAGGGGAAGTGGGATTGCTAAATGGGAGGTGACCTCAGGGACACAGAGGTTTTTCTCCTGATTTCCTGGTATCGAGCCCCGGGGATTGCCAGATGCAGATGGCTTGACCACTACGTCCTGTTTTTCTGATAAGCTAGTTTCTTAATGCTTGACCTCTTGTCAGGCATTCCTATCAGGTGGCCTCATGGCGCCTAGGTTTTTTTCACAATGCCCACGGCGGCAGTCAGAAGAGGCTGTCGGATCCCCTGGGACTGGAGTTATGGACAGTTGTTAGCTGCCATGTGGGTGCTGGGATCCGAACCCGGGTCTTCTGCAAGAACAACCAGTGTTCTTAACCACTGAGTCATCTCTCTAGCCCCCCCAAATATTTTTGTCTTATGTGTATGAGTGTATTGCCTGCATGTATGTATGTGCACCCGTGTCATGCAATGCCTGAGGAGGTCAGAAGAAGGTGTCAGATCCCTTCCAACTGGAGTTACGGATGGTTGTTAGCTGCTTTATGGGTGCTGGGAATCGACTTTGGGTCCTCTGCAAGAGCAGCCAGTGCTCTTAACCACTAAGCCATCTCTCCAGCCCCTTGTAGTTTTTTCTTTTTAAAATTTATTTTAGGTAATTAATTTAGTGTGTGTGCACACACATGTGCCATGGCACACACATGGAGGTCAGAGAACAGGTTGCAAAGGTCAATTCTCTTCTTCTACCATGCAGGTCTTGGGGATGGAACTCAGGTCAGCAGGCTTGGTGGCAAGCACCTTTACTCTCTGAACCATCTCACTGGCCCAGATATTTTGTTTTTGTGCAACTATTATAAGCAGTATTTCTTTCTAAGCTAGTTCATTACTGGTGAATAGAAACACTACCAATAACCCATAAAAGCTGGTGTGTGGCAGGTCTGCCTGTAACCCCAGCACTAGGGAGATGGACACAGGTAGAGCCATAGGGCTTGGTGACCAGCCAGTCTAGCTGAGTCAGTGAGCTCCAGGTTCACCAGAGACCTGCCTCAAAAAATAGAGAGACAGAGACAGAGAAACACCAGACACACTTTGGGTGTGTTTAGGATATTTCCAGAGAGGATTAACTGAGGAATGATTCCCTCTGAAGTGGGTAGCACTGTCTGGCTGTCTGGGGGCCCAGAGTGAATAAGAGGGTAAAAGGAGAAAGCCAGCCAGGCTTCCCTGCTTCCCCACCCTGATAAACTGCACCTTCAACTGAGCCAAAACACTCCCTCCTTTAAGCTGCTTCTTCTCAGGTATCTGGTCACAGAGATAAGAAGAAACTAGTATAGGTACTTACCACAGTAAACTGTACATTCCCTGATATACATTAAATAAAAATTAGAGAAAAACATATAGCCAAAGGGTTGGCAATTGAAGACACAAAACTTTGGTCAATCTGTCGTTCTAAGATGGCAAAAAACAGCAGGAATTTCAATCAAACCTTTTTAAAATGTACTTGGAGTTGTGGAATGAAGCCGTGAACGTTTGAGAAATAAACTTTGTTTTTGTTTGTTTGGTTCATTTTTTTGAGACAGGGTCTGCGATGGCAAAAAACAGCAGGAATTTCAATCAAACCTTTTTAAAATGTACTTGAAGTTGAGACAGGGTCTCCCTATAGCCCCAGCTGGTCTGGAACTCCCTATGTAGACCAGGTTGGCCTCCATCTCACAAAGGTCTGCCTGCCTCTGCCTCCCAAGTGCTGGGATTAAAGGTGTGTGCCATCATGCCCGGCAGCAATATTGAGTTTTAATAATTGGTTAATAATTTAGTAACTGATGTCAGAGATGTCAACACTAAATTTAGTTTTACCAGAGAGATGTTAAAGAAGCTGAGTTTAAAAAAAATAAGAACCATTAACATATAAAAGTAAATAAAGGCCAGCTTGCAGGCCTCCATAGCAGAGCTGGGTTTTCCTGAATTCTAACTCAGAAAACACAACTTTCTTTCTTCCTCTTTCTGTAACCAGAATACCAGAGCTCCTGCTGCCTGCTCACCATAAACACAAACAGGGATAGGAGCTGAATCTTTTAAAAAAACATTTTATTGTTTTTATTTTATGTGTATGAGTGAATTACCTGCATGTATGTAAGTGCACCAGTGTCGTGCAATGCCCACGGAGGTCAGAAGAGAATGTCAGATTCCCCTGGAGCTGGAGAGTTAAGGATGGTTGCTAGCCACCATGCGGGTGCTGGGAATTGAACCTGGGTCCTCTGAAAGATCAGCCAGTGCTTTTAACAGCTGACTCTCCAGCCTGGGAACTGAATCTTTAAGTTGAATTTTATTCAGACAGTCAGAGATCTGAGAATGCAGGGGATTAACACCCCCAAAACAAATGGCCTCCCCCTCTCCAGCCAG
This sequence comes from Nannospalax galili, assembly GCF_000622305.1. NCBI lineage: Eukaryota > Metazoa > Chordata > Mammalia > Rodentia > Spalacidae > Nannospalax > Nannospalax galili. The sequence goes on along the minus strand of NW_008344843.1, from coordinate 26,544 downwards.
TGGGTTTTATAGGGAAAATTCAGTGGTTGGGGTGGGCCAGGAAACAAAGGCTGTCAGTCATCATTCCAGCTCAGCCGTGCCCCTCAGCTCAGATGCTCGGCCACATTTCTGACACGTGTGATGTCTGTGTCTCTCTCATTGTTTGGTGCACTCTAGACTCATTCTCTGGGTTCCATTACTTCTTAGAACACAGCCTCGGTGCTGCCTTGGTTGGAGAGTTAACTGGGAAAAAACAAGCCAGTAATAGGGATATGTCTTAGGTTCTTTTCGTGTTGCTGTTGATAAAATAATCCGACAAAAGCAACTTAAGGGGCTGGAGAGATGGCTCGGAGGTTAAGAGCACTGGCTGTTCTGCGGAAGACCTGGGTTCGAATCCCAGCACCCACATGGCAGCTAAAACTGTAACTCCAGATCCAGGGGATCCAACAGCCTCTTCCGTCCTCCGCGGGCACTCCACCAGACGGGTGCACTTACCTACATGCAGTCAATACACGCATACACATAAAATAAAATTTTTTAAAAAGTAACTTAACGGAGAAAGAGTTTATTTTGGTTCACAGCTCAAGGATGCGGTCCATCATGTTGGGGAGGTCATGGTGCAGGAACTTGAGGTGGCTGGTCACGTGCCTGCGGTCAGGAAGCGGAGGTGAATGCTGGAACTCAGTTCACTTTCTGCTTTTTGTGCAGTCCAGGATTTCAGCGTGTGAGATGGTGTCGTGCCCCCCCCCCCCAATTAACCTAATCAACATAATCCCTCACAGGCAAGTTCAAAGACTAAACAGTCCTTCAAAGGTGAGCCCGGAAGCTTGTCTCCTAGATGACTTCAGAGCCTGTCAAGCTGTCAGTTAACATTAACCATCAGAGGCACTAAGCTTTTTATAACATGCACTGTAGATTCCTTCCTGTTATACGGAGTACAGAGGGGGCTCCATAGGATTCAGAAGAGTCCCGCCCCCCAGCATCCCAGTCATCTCTACCCCTGACCCTCCATCCCCAGCACCTCCATTCCCCATTCACCCATCTCTAGTATTTCCATCTGCCATTCCCCAATTCTCAGCATCTCCATCCACCACCCTCCACCCCCATCATCTCTATCCCAGCATCTCCACCCCCACCCCTGCATCCCCAGCACCTCCATCCCTCACCCTCCACCCTCAACATCTCCACCCCCACCCCTGCATCCCCAGCATCTCCATCC
>NW_008344843.1:15230-24265 GCF_000622305.1 Nannospalax galili | reverse complement strand
AGATGGCTCAGTGGTCAAGAGCGCTGACTGCTCTGGCAGAGGACCCAGGTTCGAATCCCAGCACCCACATGGCAGCTAACAACCATCCATAACTCCAGTTCCAGGGGATCCCACAGCCTTTTCTGACCTCCATGGGCATTGTGGACATGGGTGCACTTACACACATGCAGGCAATACACGCATATACATAAAATTAAAAAAATTTTTTTTTGTCTTTTTGAAGCAGGGTCTCCCTGTAGCCCCAGCTGGCCTGGAACTCACTATGTAGATCAGGCTGGTCTTGAACTCACAGAGATCCACCTGCCTCTGCTTCCTGAGGGCTGGGATTAAAGGCGTACGCCACCATACCTGGCTTATAAATATATTTTTTAAATGTCCTGGTCTCACCAGATGCTCCAACTGAAATATCCACAAAGGAAAATCTACATATCATGAAGCCAGACTGTGTACTCAAAGCTCCATGACAGGAGCCCAGAGTATGTACTCCCTAGGGGGCAGGAAACCAACCCTTTTTGGTACAAAGTCAGACTGCACTTCCTAGAAGACAGGACACCAGCCCTCCTTTTTTGTTCTTATTTTAAATTTAAAAAAGATATACATATTTCAGGGCTGGAGAGATGGCTCAGTGGTTCAGAGCTCTGACTGCTCTTGTAGAGGACCCGGGTTCGATTCCCAGCACCCACATGGCAACTACAGACCGTCCTTAGCTTCAGTTCCAGGGGAATCTTCTGATCTCTGTGGCATTGCATGACACGGTGCACTCACATACATGCAGGCAATGCACTCATACATATAAAATAAAAATAATATTTAAAAAGATACATATTTTAAAGACTTTATTTTTTTTTACATGTATGAATACACCACATACATGTAATTCCTGTGGAGGCCAGAAGAAGGTGTTGGATTCTTGGGAAATGGAGTTACAGTGGTTGTGAACCATCATGTGTATGCTGGGAACTGAACCAGGGTCCTCTGTTAGAGCAGCCAGTGAATGGGCTTAACCACTGAGATCTCCAGCCCCCATCATCCTCCCTATTTTGTGTGTGTGGTGTGTGAATGTCTGGTGTGTGCACACAGTATGGATGCTGTGTCTGCACGTGAGGTCAAAGAAGGACATTCTGTGCTCATCACTCTCTGCCTTACTCTTACTCTCACTGAACCTGGAGTCAGGGTGGCAGTCAGCAAGCCCCAGTAGTTCTACCATCTCCAACCACTACCATGTTGGGATTATAGGCACTTGTGTGGCCACACCTGACTGGGGTACTCATGATTAGAACTTAGGACCTCATGCTTGTGCAGCAAGCACTCTTGCCAACTAAGCCATCTCTCCAGCCCCCATTTTTATTTTTTAACTAAAAATTTCTATTTTTATTTCATCTCCACCCTCACTTCCCTGCTCCCCAACTTCATGAACCCACTCATCTTACAGAACGCATCTGAACTGGGTGCCAGAGAACTCACATCTCATAATGTCAGTGATCTATAATTGTTACACACAGTTGGGCCAAAGTAAGGGCCTACTCCCTTTCCTTTGTGTGTGGCTTTAAGTCAGAATCTGCCCAGGTTTCTTGGAATGGAATTCCCCCCCTTGTCTTCTGTCCCTCTTAGACACTACTTAGGATTGTCAGGTAGGGAGCTCTCTCTTCCTCAGAGATCAGAAATGTTTGGGTTTCCTCATCAACTCACAGCTCGATTGCATGCAGGCTACACTTTGGCTGTTTCTGGGCCTCACTCAGCACAATGACCCCACTGTGGGCCCAGGTGTTCTCCAACAGGCTGATTCCCCACAGGGTTTTATTGTGAGTAAAAACAGAACCTGGGGCCTCACAGCGGGCAGCAGGCAGCTCACAGGCATCCAACCCAAGATTGACAGCTTCACAAGGACAGCTTTACACCAGTGTTCTCTAAGAGTTAGAAAGAGTGACGACAATAATGTCCAACCAGGCTTGAAAGATGGCTCCGTGGTGAAGAGAACTTGCTGCTCCTCCACAAGTGTTGAGTTTGGTTCCCAGCACCCACACTGGGTGGCTCACAACTGCCTGTAAGTACACCTTGAGGGGATCCAACACCCTCTTCTGGACTCTGTGGGCGCACACACTCATGGGCACATACCTAATCTTGGCATTCAGGAGACTGAGGCAGGAGGATTGCCACAAGTTTGAGGTCACCCTGGGCTACACAGTAGGTTACATAGTAAGACTGTGTCTCATAAACAAGGTAAAACAAACACCTACCACCACCACAGCAAAAGAATGTTCAGTGAAATCAAAGAAGACACAAACAAAGTGAATAAATCCAAAGAGGCACAGATAAGCAGCTGAAGGAACTAAGGCTGATGCCGGGCAGGAGAGAGGCTCTGCTAAAGGGATAGAGCTTCTGACAACAGGCAGATTGAAACAGCGCAAATGGAAGTCTCAGGAAGTTAAATTACCCCCCCCCCCAGATTAGAGAAGATACCAGAAAATGTGAAGACTTCCCATGTGTTCTGGGCATGCCCAGTCTGAGTACAGCTCTAGCTCTGGGAGCCAGTGTTGTGGTGGGATGGCGGGGCGCTCTGGCTCAGTCTCCCCTTGTTTTATGAGTGCCTACTCTGTGCTTCAGTTGGTAACAGCCTGAAGGTGATTGACCACTGACAGAGGTGTTTGGTCGTGGCTGAAATTCTTCCTCACATCAATTTTCAGTGCTCTTTGGATGCTCCCCCTGTTTATACTCAGCAAAGTGGCTAATGTCCTGAGATACAGCTGACCTGGCATTGAGGGAAAAACCTCATCCACTCCTAGTGTCAGCAAGATGCCTGCTGATGTGTTCTTTGTCCTTTTACTGAAGGCTCTTACACTATCCAGGGGGTGTTTGTCTCCTTCCCGTCCATCCTGTGGGTCAGCTGGTTAGTCTGCAGATGCTGGAGTCTTTCCCACCCATCCATCCTGTGGGTCAGCTGGTTGGTGTGCAGATGCTGGAGTGTTTCCCACCCATCCATCCTGTGTGTCAGCTGGTTGGTGTGCAGATGCTGGAGTCTCTTTCCCACATCCATCCTGTCCATCCTGTGTGTCAGCTGGTTGGTGTGCAGATGCTGGAGTCTCTTTCCCACCCATCCATCCTGTGTGTCAGCTGGTTGGTGTGCAGATGCTGGAGTCTCTTTCCCACCCATCCATCCTGTGTGTCAGCTGGTTAGTCTGCTGTATACATCTCTTCTCTACTCACTGCACCAGATCTTCTGGACCTGTAGATAGAGATGGTTGTGAATCACCATGTGGGTGATGGGAACCAAACTTGGGTCCTCTGCAAGAGCAGCAAGTAATCTTAACCATTGAGCTATCTCTCCAGCCTCTAGATCAAAGATCTTAAATGTGAGACCTAAAATTCTGAAACAGCATAGAGGAAAAACATGGGGAACATGCTTTAAGGTATTGGCATAAGCAAAGACTTTCAGAAAAGGACTCCATTAGCCGGGAAATGATTGTAAGAATGGAAAACAGGGTTGCATAAAATGGAAATGCTTCTGCACAGCAAAAGAACAGTCCCCAGACTGAGGAGACAGAGAATGGATGATCATTCCCAGCCGAGCATCACACAGGGGACTCTAGACTATTTAAAGAACTCAAAAATTTTGCAGGCATGGTAGTACACACCTTTAAATCCAACACACAAGAGGGACAGCCAGGAAGATCTCTGTGAGATTGAGGCCAGCCTGGTCTACATATCAAGTTCCAGGCCAGTGGGACTACAGGGAAATCCTTTCTCAAAAACAAACGGGCTGGAGAGATGGCTTAGGGGTTAAGAACACTGATTATTCTTGTAGAAGACCTAGGTTCGAATCCCATCACTCACGTGGCAGCTAATAGCTGTCGTAACTCCAGTTCCAGGGGATCTGACAGTCTTTTCTGTTCTCCCTGGGCATTGCATGACACAGGTGCACTTATCTACATGCAGGCATACATGCATACACATTTCATCTCTGTTCGCTGTGTCACTGAACAATATCAGTCTTTCCCTCTTTCCCCCTATCTTAGGTGCGGAGTACTGATGTGTGACAGTCCAGGTCAGGCCTGGCCTGGGTTTCCCTCCTAGCTAAGCCACTGAGTTCATTGCCAGCAGACACTGACTGCTATCAACTTCCTTAGGCAGTCTGAATCCGGCTTGATAAGGTGGGGGAACAACTGGGGTTGGTATTTCTGGACCAACTGCATAGCTGAGGGAGTGAGTCAGTGAGTTTGCTCTGCATTTTTTAGAAACAGCTGCCTGTGAGGAAAAAGAAACTTAAGTGAAAAGTAGTTGGGCGGAAGGGCAGGACGTGCGCCCCTAGCGGAGCTCTCCTGCAATCCTTCCATCTGCAAAAACCTGCCACCATCCTCCCGCAGCCTGACAGAGGGGAGGAGAGTGGCAGGCCAGGGGTCCTGGCCGTGACTGGGGGTTCTGGGGGTCCTGGCCGTGCCTGGGGTCCTGGCTAAGCCTGGAGGTCCTGGGGTTGTGGCCATGCTCTGACTGAGCCTGGAATCCTGGTTGTGGCTGTGCCCAGGCTGCACGGTCCCAGCAGCAATTACTCTGCCAAACCTTTGCCTACAACTGTAGAGAGGGTGCAGAGATGTGGACCTGCTGGGGCAAGGGTTAGCATGAGTGGCGAAGCTATGCTTTCTTTTTCTCCTCTGGACTTTTCTCTAAATCATTTCAGGCCAAAGGATCCCGAAACCCAGGCTTTCTCTCCCTCTTCTCTGCCGTGTGTGTTCAGGATGAGTTTTCTTGGTGTTGATTTAAAATATTATTTTATTTTATGTGTATGAATGTTTTGCTGCATGTAATGGCACCAGGTGCTTGCAGTGCTCCTAGAGGTCAGAAGAGGTGGATGGATTCCTTGGACCTGGAGCTACAGATGGTTGTGAGTGGCCATGTAGATGCTGGGAACCAAACCTGGGGCAGCCAAAGCTCTTAGTGGCCGAGCATCTCTCCAGTCCCTTGGTGTTGATTTTTGGAGGGAGAAAAGGGCAGACAAGGCCTGACCTGTGGCTCCCTCACTCGTTTGCGCACAGGATGAGAAAGGAGAGGCAGGAGGAACAAGTGGTGCTCGACGGGATGGAGGCACAGAGACTCGTTTTCTTTTACTTAAATCCAACTTTCACTTCAGTTTTCCCTCCAGTCTTCCAGAGCATTCACCACTCCCCTTCATCGTTTGGTGCCACTTAGAGGTGGCAAATACCACGTGGAGCCAACAGGCTCCCTGAGCCTTTATCTATAGTAGTTTCTCAAGAGAGTTCCCAAAGCCAGAGCTGTTTCTGGTCACACTGAAGTGTGACCACTTCACCATGTGGCAATATCAAGAGGTGGGCGTGGGAAAACTGGTCCTCTGGGCTTAACATAACCACCATGGATGGGCTGCCATGACGATGGAGCTGAGACCCCTGCCGGTAGCCAAGAAGGACCTGAGCAGCACTATACATACCATTGAAGGTAATTGACACTGAGGTCGGATCCCCCTCCCCTGGCAACAGGCAGGGGTGCAGTTACTATTCAAACAGTTGTCATTAGCCAGAGCGCCCTCCCCGCATCTGTCATCCACAGAAGCTTGAGGTTCCTTCCTCAAGTGCATATGAAAGAAAAGCTTATGCCAAGGGTGCTGGGACTCAGGTGGTGCAGCCGCCCATGTTAGTTCTGACCAAACCAGAGTCAAACTCCTTTTTGCTGTTTTAAATTATTGTGTATGTGTGTATTGCCTGCATGTAGGTAAGTGCACCTGTGTCGTGCGATGCCCGAGGAGGACAGAAGAGGCTGTCGGATCCCCTGGAACTGGAGTTATCAACAGTTGTTAGCTGCCATGTGGGTGCTGGGATTCGAACCCGGGTCTTCTGCAAGAACAGTCAGGGCTCTTAACCACTGAGTCATCTCTCCAGCCCCCAGAGTCAAACTCTTATCACTCATCAGGTTGGGCTTTTCTGAATCATTCTTTGGGCTGATGGTACTGTCCAAATTTGGAGGCAGATACTTGCTTTACATCTCTTTAGAAAATTCATATGACAGTTGGCATGCACCCGGGGACACAACTTGAAGATGAATCAGTGTGGCGTGTCCACATGGGAAACCCTGAGACGACTCGTTGTAGCGCTGGGGTGCTGAACCTCCTAACCTAGGTGAATGTGATCTGCTGTCTGCACACGACAACGCCCTGTTCCACTTTCATTTCTGCTGTTTTGCTAAAACATCCTGACAAGAAACAACTTAGAAAGGGTTCATTTCAGCTTACAATTCCAGGTTACAGTCCACCAGGCAGTCAAGGCAGCAAGAACTTAACACAGTTCTTGAACTCACAGAGATCTGCCTGCCTCTGCCTCCCAAGTGCTGGGATTAAAGGTGTGCGCCACCACACCCGGCACAAATTTGTTTTAATCTTCAATAATGGTAAAATTATATATATGTATACCAAATAATTGTTTTTAAAATAAATGTCTTCATGATTTATTATCAGTAAATGTTTGATTTGTATACATACACATATATTCGAGGGCATGTGAAAATTTCTTGGATGAAAAAGAGTCACGAGTAGAGAGTTTTAGAGTCCCCGCTCTGATGGGTGGGGTTTATTCCCTACCCATGACACTTGCCTGTCACCTGCCTGTCAAGGTGCCTATAAATACTTGAGAACAGAAACCCACTGAAGGCGGTCTTCACTGGGACAGTCGGGATGAGGGAGGCAGCATTTCATTCACAACGCTGGTCTGTATAGGCCGTATTCATTACTTTTCCGGTGCTGTAATAACACACCATGACCAAGGGCAACTTAAGGAAGAAGACATTTATGTTAGCTTATGGGAAGTCCCCACTGTGACAGGGTGGGGGGGCCATGGCAGGAGGCGAGCTGAGAAACCACATCTTCAACCCTAAACAGGAAGCAGAGGGAGTTTTCCGGTGCTGTAATAACACACCATGACCAAGGGCAACTTAAGGAAGAAGACATTTATGTTAGCTTATGGGAAGTCCCCACTGTGACAGGGTGGGGGGGCCATGGCAGGAGGCGAGCTGAGAAACCACATCTTCAACCCTAAACAGGAAACAGAGGGAGTGAACTGGAGCTCTCAGAGCCTACCCCCAGTGGGATACTCCTCCAGCAAAGCTGTACCTCCTGAACCTCTCCAGACAGCGCGGCCAACTTGGGACCAAGTACTCAAATACTTGAGCCCACAGGGGACATTTCTCATTCAAACCACCACACAGGGTGAGTGGAGGCCCATGTGAATTTGTTTCTCACAAATGTGCCCCCTTGTTCATGGGAACCAACATAAAAATGCTGGGCGCTGGACTGTGGTGGATGGATCTGTACAAGTAAAAAGAGTAATATTGCTCCCTGGGAGGTCGGAACCACCCGCCCCAGGAATATCTTTGTTTCTCCCTGTGACAAGAAAACATCTCGGGAATGGATGTGCAGATGGAGCGTGCTCTGTATGGGAATTCCATCTAAGGGTAGCAGCAGCAAAAGATGTAACAGGGGATGAGGGGGAAGTCTGTAGAGCCACCTCCTCCACACAAGATTGACACCAAACAGCATAAATGCCAGGATGAGGTGAGGAAATCACAGGTACTCTCCATCCTGTCAGCTTCTCTGCTGCTGTAACAAGAACACTGATCAAAGACAGCGTGGGAGGAAAGGGCTTATCTTGCATCTCCCAGGTCACAGTTATCAATGAGGAAGCTCAGGGCAGGAACCTGGAGGCAGGAGGTGAAGCAGAGACCATGGGGGATGCTGCTTACCGGCTTGCTCCTCTGTCCTCTGCTCAGCCTGCTTTCTTATACAACCCAGGCCCACCTGCCCAGAGGCGGCACCACCCACAATGGGCTGGGCTCTCCCACGGCACTCAACAATCAATAAAATACCCCACAGACATGGCCATAAGGCCAGTCCAAAAGAAGCAATTCCCTAGTTGAGGCTCCCTCTACCCAGGTGTGTCAAGTTGACACTAAAGCTATCTAGCACATTACTGGAACATTTACAAAGGTAAGATCATCTGTCCAGTTCACAGACCTTTTAGTGGCACGGTGTGGCCTGTAAACAAATCAGCAGGTTTACTAGGTGCTCCAGTTAGCCTTCAATTGCTGTGACAAAACACTCTGACTACCACCAATTTGGGGAGGAAAGAGTTCATTTGTCTTACATCTCCCGGGTCACAGCTCATCAGGGAGCCCAAGGTAGGAACTCAGGGCAGGAACCTGGAGGCAGGAGCTGGAGCACAGGCCATGGAGGAACGCTACTTACTGGCTTGTCCCCTGGCCCATGCTCAGCCTGCTTTCTTTGTCTAAAAAATATATTATGTGTATGAGTGTATTGCCTGCATGTGTGTAAGTGCACCCATGTCATGCAATGCCCGCAGAGGTCAGAAGAAGGCTTCTGATCGCCCTGGAGCTGGAGTTACAGATGGTTGTTAGCCACCATATGGGTGCTGGGAATCAAAGCCGGGTCCTCTGCAAGAGCAGTCAGTGCTCTTAACTGCTGAGCCATCTCTCCAGCCCCTCAACCTGCTTTCTTATACAACATCAGCCCACCTGCCCAGGGGTGGCACCACCCACAGTGGGCTGGAGAATTGTAACTGAGTTACAATGCCTCACAGACATGGCCACAGGCCAGTCCAATGGACACAATTCCCCAATTGAGGCTCCCTCAACCTGGATGTGTCAAGTTGACACTAAAGCTGTCCAGCACAACTGACCCCTTGCACAAACACATCGCTATTAAAGCCACAACCTTTCCATTTCTTGTCCAAGATATGATGTTAACATTAATATCACAACATAAGACAGTACAACCTTGAAAGCCCCACAGTTTTTAAAAAAGAATCCAAACACTTAAAAATTGAGTCTCTCTTAATGGTCTCTTAACTGTGGGTGGGCTTCTGTAAAATCCAAAACAAGTACTGTCTTATTTCAGAGGGAAGAATCGGGCACACCTAAGCAAAACCAAAGTCCAGCAAAGTAGCTCAAGGCTGGACATCTGGGATTCACTCATGATCTTCTGGCTCCAAAGGGTTCTGGCAGCTCCACCACTGACTGCCATC
>NW_008344843.1:13035-13581 GCF_000622305.1 Nannospalax galili | reverse complement strand
AGAGGGCTGGGCCCTCCCACATCACTCAACAATCAAGAAGATGACCCACAAACATGGCCACAGGCCAGTCCAATGAAGGCAATTCACCAATTGAGGCTCCCTTAATCCAGGTGTGTCAAGTTGACACTAAAGCTATCCCACACACTAGGCTAATGAGAAAATGATAGATTACGGAGTGTGAACAGAGCAGCGTCCTCTGTTCATGTCTCTCTTCGCTTGTTTTTGCTTTTTTGAGACAGGGTTTCACTATGTATTCCTGGCTGGCCTGGAACTTGATATGTAGACCAGGCTGGCCTTGAACTCACAGAAATCCACCTGCCTCTGCTTCCCAAGTGCTGAGATTAAAGACATGCGTCACCACCCCTGGCCTGCTTTTGGTCTTTTGAGATAGTCTCATGTATCTCCAAGTGCCCCTTGAACCTCTGATGCTCCTGCGTCCACCTCCCAGGTGCTGGGATTACAGACCTGAGCCCCACACCCACCAGATTACTTTCTTTCTTTCTTTCTTTCTTTCTTTCTTTCTTTCTTTCTTTCTTTCTTTCTCTT
>NW_008344843.1:0-10802 GCF_000622305.1 Nannospalax galili | reverse complement strand
TCGGGGTCACTCACCGTCCTCGCTCTGGTTGTAGTAGCCGCGCAGGGTCCGCAGGTTCTCACACTAAGTCTGTGCCTGTGCCTTGTGGTTCCGCGTGTCCCGCTCCCAGTACTCCGGCCCCTCCTGCTCCATCCACGGCGCCCGCGGCTCCATCCTCGGATTCTCCGCGTCGCTGTCGAAGCGCACGAACTGCGTGTCGTCCACGTAGCCGACGGCGATGTACCGGGGCTCCCCGAGGCCGGGCCGGGACACGGACGTGTGGAAATACCGCATGGAGTGCGAGCCTGGGGGAAGATAGGGCTGAGACCCCGGACAGGGGCGCGGGGCTCGGGTGGACACGGAGCGGGGCGGGGCCGCCCGGCTGGGCCGTTTCCCTCCCGACCCCGCACTCACCCCCGCGGGTCTGGGTCAGGGCCAGGGCGGCGGTGAGCAGCGGGAGGAGGGTGCGCGGCGCCATCGCCCCATTCTGGAGACTCGGGGACAGTCTGAGTCCGGGCGGGTCTGTTTGGGTTTATAACCGGTGACCGTGGAGACGCTGATTGGCTTCTGTAGGAGCCCGACATCCAATGGGAGAACTGTGACGCGTCATCAGTGTCGGGAGGGAAGACCCCCGACAGCGGTTATGAGACTGAGAAGTAAAATTGCCCAGAGACTCCTCAGTGCTGGGTCTCACCCCACAGTCTTAAAGAGAATGCCATTTAAAAGCCATTAAATGTCATTAAAGAGAAGGGCCATTCGCCTGACCTGGGGCTTTAACCTGACCCCATTGCCTCTGGCACTTGGGTATATGGTTTCCAAGTTCTGGTGCAGAGTCTGTGTAAGTTTTATTTATTTATTTATTTGGTCTTTTTGACACAGGCTCTCCCGTAGCCCAAGCTGGCCTGGAACTCACTAGGTACACCAGGCCAGCCTTGAACTCACAGAGATCCGTCTGCTTCTGCCTCCCTGAGTGCTGGGACTAAAGGTGTGTGCCACCACATCTAGCTAATACATTTTATTTTTAAAATGTATTTTAAAATTGTGTTTATTCCTGGGTCTATTGTAGGCATGTGAGTGCAGGTGCTTATAGAGGCCAGAAGCAGGTGGTGGATCCCCTGGAGCTGGAAATGCAGGCATTTGTGAGTCTCCAGATGTGGGTGCTTTGGACTGAACGCCTGTCCTCTGCAAGAGCAGCCAGTGCTCTTAAATGGTGAGCCATCTCTCCAGCCCCGAGCATTCTTTTGAATACTTTGTTCTATAATCATTTCACATTACACTATAACTAGACAAGTGGTGGTTTAAGTCATTACTGATAATATGAATCCACTATTTAATCTTTCTATTCTGTTGCATTAAAACCACTGGATGTCTCTTGCTAATCACGGATTGATTTTAAAATCATGAGATGATTTTAATTTGTTTTGTTTTGTGGTATTTATATTTGAGACAGCATCTTGTAATGCAGTCGAAGCTGGCTTCAAACTGGTGGTCCTCCTGAATGAAAGGGGAAAACCAAGTAGGGTAAAATGGTATAGGCCTAGTAAAGGAACCGGGGTGTGGGGTACACTAAGAAGTCAGGGGCTGGAGAGCCAGCTCAGTGGTTAAGAGCCCAAGTAGATTGCACATTTATGGGGAATGACTCTGATCATCGGGGGTGCGCTAACTACATCAATTGTCCTGTAGACATAGAACCATATAAATAGGAATTTGGTAGGGGGATGTTTTGGCAATTTGAACAAAAATGCATCAGTCTTTAGTCATCCTCTACTTTGTAAGTAACTGTGAATAAACTCATTTGTTTTTGAGACAGGATTTTACTGTGTAGCTAAAGCTGGCCTGGAACTTACTATGTAGATCAGGCTGGCCTTAAACTCACAAAGATCTGCCTACTTCTGTCTCCTGAGGGCTGAAATTAAAGGTGTGCACCACCATGTCCAGTTTAATAAACTCATTTTACTTATCAGGATGAACTCGGGTGAGTCATTCTTGGGCTGCTGTGGATCTCCTAGCACTGAGGCGGCACTGACTTTCATCTCCCTGGGAAAGTCACAGCAGTGCTGCAGGTCTGGAAGAATGAACAGAGGGGAACAGGGCAGTTCCACACCGGCTTACTGTGCTCCTGCAGGCCCGTGGGGCATGTGGAATCCACTTGTGGCCACTCCTCCATGTAACTGGACAGGCAGACACATACTGGCCTTTTCTGCCGGGCTTCACTTTGTATTACCAGCTAACCCTGATGATATACCAGTCACACAAGCATGATTTCCAAGAGCACTGGCAGGACAAGAGCACCCGCTTGCTCTGCTTAGTCCCCAAGCAGAAGTCCTAGATGCCCCAATACAAGTCAAACCCCTGGCCAGCTTTACTGCTGGAGCTCTGAACCACATTTTGTTTCTGTCAAGCCAGGAGGCCTCATGGATGAGAACAAGAGGTACTCACAGCTCTACATGAGGTCCGTGTGCACATACCATCACCGAGTGATGATTGAAGGAGAGGGCCCCTCAGAACCCCTCCCTGTCCTCTGAGAAAGAGCTGCCCTCCACCTGACTCTGGAAATGCCCTCCATTGTTCAAACCCTTTCCTGGTACATCTGTTTATGGTTTCTGTGGGAATGATCTGGGGCAGAAGAGGAAGAACGTTCTGCCCCAGGTAAGCTAGCCACTGGCTATACAGGTTAAGTCTCTGGAAATCAGCCCTAGATTGTTCCAATCCTTTCCTGGTTATTCTGTGTATGGTTTCTATAGAAATTCGCTGCTTTGTGGTTTTTATGCTTAAAAGCCCTGTGTTTTCACTGTTCAGGGTCACAGCACAACTCCCACGATTGTCTGTGTCCCCAACAGGTTGGCTCCAATAAAGTGCTCCTTTTTACTAAGACTCAGTGTTCGAGTGGTCAATTTAGGGAATTTTACTGACCCGGAACACTGATGAGTCAGTGTAACCGATGCTTAGCCATTTAAAGGAAGACATATGTGATGTGAACCATCCAGATATAGATGATGCGTCTCCCACTGACTCATGTCACATACAGCCCCAGGACTGGAGCCAGGCCCTTCAAATCAAGCTTGTGTCCTTCTAGGAATTAGTGTCTATGGCTAGGGTCTGTGTTGTTGTGGCACAGCAACCCTTTGCTCAGCTCTCAAGGAAAGAAAGCAACCACACAACACTGACCCCTCCAAGGCTGGGGAACATTGCAAAAAAGGAAAGACTGTGAGAGCCGAAGGGGTGAGTGGGACTGAGATGAGGGGGTACTGGGTGGGCCTTTGCCTTCACATGACCATCACCATCCTGAGGTATGGGAGGGAAGGATGACAGTCTGCTGTTAATACAGTCCTATGATTGTCCCCTGGTGAGAGGCTTGTGTTCTCCAGGGTCTTGTGGAACTGCCTTACTGATTCCCAGCAGAGGCCCAGTTGCTGTGGTCCATCACTGACCTGCAGGTCTCCTCTGCCCAGATTTCACATCCCCTGACCCTGGGTCTCAAATGTGAGTGTGCATAGGACCTGAAAGCGTTTGCTGAAAATTCAGGCTCCTCCCTCCACATCCAGGACTCAGATGCCATCCCACTGGGGTACAGCTTGAGAATTTGCTTTATAGGAAAAACTCCAGGAGGTTCCATTCCATAGGTACCATGACTTAGCAGCCTGGTGATTATCCTCCAACAGGAGCTAGAAAGGGAGCTAGAAAGGGAGCATTGAAGGGGGTTCACTGGGGAGCAAAGGGGACTCCAGCTCCAGGACTCCTCCTCAACCCGGTCTGGGCAGAGCCTCCCTTCTTCCTCCTCACGTGGTTACCCGGTTCCACCAACTGTCAAGGACTATGAAGGACCTAGGAAAGGACCTGGGCTGCCTTCCCAGCTCCCAGGCAGGTCTCCTTTGCACCCTTCTAGTTCCCAAGTCCAACCTACCCCAGCCCAGGTACCAAAGGAGAGTCCATGATGTGGGAGGTGGTGAAATAGCCCCTGGAGTGAGAGCCTGGGGGCCGACAGCGGTGAGACTCCGGGACAGGGGCGCGGCCAGGAGCGGGACAGGGGCTCGGGCCCGGGTGGAGAAGGAGCGGGACAGGGGCGCGGGGCTCGGGTGGAGAAGGAGCTGGGCAGGGGCGCGGGGCCCGGGTGGAGAAGGGGCCGCTCAGCTTCTCCAGTTCATTGAGTGGAGGGGTGCGGGAAGGATCTGGGCCACCTCGGGGCGGAGATGCGTCTTTCCGAGGGCTGCGCCCTAGCTCCACCCGGCAAAGAGCGTTTCCCCTCCGCACTCACCCGCGCGGGACTGGGTCAGGTCCAGGCGCAGAGGCGAGCAACGGGTGGAGAGTGCGCGGTGCCATCTAGCTCTCTGGGCTGGGGAGAAGCTGAGTTTGGGCGGGTGGATGGGGACCTTACAACCTGGAACCTTGGTGGTAGTGATTGGAGTCCCAACATCAAATGGGCGTAAAAATGACGTCAACAATGTCTAGGCAGAAGAACTTGACAGAGGCGGGGTGACTCCCAAGTGAAACTCCAGCAGATGGGGAACCCCTGATCGCACCCCAGGTCCTGTCCTCTGACCTGAGACTTTAAGAGTCATTGCCTGGGGACCTGAGACTTGGCTCAGACCTCCATTCTCCAGCTCAGAACGCGGTTTGACATATTGTCTCTGAGTCCCGATCCAGCATCTGACTGTGGGATCCAGGGGAGACCAACAGACTCAGCTCAGTCCTTCTCTAATTTGGTGTTGTGGCGATCTCCTCTACTCCTTCCTAGGATCCTGGAAGCTTCTAGAAGAGAACACAGCCCAGGGAATGTGATGGCAGCAGCGAGCTGGTCTGCAAATGCATTGGAGAGATGGGTTTTCTCTTTAAAGCCGAAGTTGGCCCACCAGCACCTCAGAGACCCCCACAAGGCTATGTCCATCTCCAGCTCAGGTTCTCCCAACTCACAGGGAGCTGTGGGCAGAATTCTATTCTCAGCTCCAGGACGAGGTCCCCGGTGGCTGCTGACAGTCAGGGTGGAGAGGGGACTGCTGGCAACTCCCATGCTTTTTTAAAAAGCCCTCACAATATGATTTTATTAAATTAGTTGCTTTATAAAGCACGCAGATGTCATAATTGTTAACAATTTACCAAACTGTTCACCGGCGCAGTTTGCTTAGCATGTTTTATAAAGGAAAGGAAATACCAAAACCTGGTTAAAGGTGTTTCCAGGGCGGGACATGGAGGCGCAAGCCTTTAATCCCAGCACTCCAGAGGCAGAGGCAGGCGGATCTCTGTGAGTTCAAGGCCAACCTAGTCTACATAGTGAGTTACAGGACGGGGGCGGGGGGGGGGTCGGCGGCTACAGGGAGACCCTGTCTCAAAAAGACTGAAAAAAAAGTGTTTCCATTGAAGCCAAGAAGAACAAAAGAGATTTATTTCTCAGACAGTCTCTGAAAACTAGACAGTCAATGCACATGAGAGTTCACAACTTGCATGGTAATAATGGAGAGGTTTACCTTCCTTAGCTTCAAAGATGGAAGGTTTTGATCATTAAAATTTAATCATCGAATTAGTACTTTTCAGCCGCAGTTATGAAGTAGTTCGAGGAGGTATGGTTAAGGCTATATTACTGAATGGTGCTAGTAAATACTAAACACTTTGTGTGTGTGTCATGTTTCAACCTTCGTTTCCAATTTAGTGACTGCTCTATGGAATCTGATAGAATGATGATAACATTATTAGGTTTGTTTTGCTTTTAAACTATGATTTAGTAGCAACTCAGGCTCCAATTTTAAGCCCTTGGCAACGAGATCCAAGTTCTCTCATTCACACATTAGCACCTAGTGTCCAGGGGTTAAATAACCAGCCCAAAAGATACTGCGCTCCCCACTGTAGCATTTGTCAGACTGAAGGAAAAGGACAGGTAGCACTGAAGGGATTGTGGGCAACACGGAGGCCTCACATGCTTGGACGCGTCCCCCATCATAACCACCACAATCTACCTTTTCTTTTTGGCTTTGTTTGCTTCTGTTTTTCACTGCAAAGCAGTCAATGAACTGGTAATCTTTTTCAAGTCATCAGTTCCAAGGAAATACAGATATCTGGAACTAAGGCTTCCAAAAAGCTGGCATAATATAGTGAGTTTTCATACTGTGTAATTTTGTCTTTGACTGACTTTCCAAATTCTGTGAATCATCTCTTGACAATGGGTTGATAGTGTCTATTCCATAAATTGTATTATGAACACCAAAACTGTCTTTTGCTAATTCAAGGTCTGGCTCCTCCTGTAATTTTAAAAATTTATTATTTTTATTTTATGTGTATTGTCTGCGTGTATGTAAGTGCACCTGTACTCTGTAACGCCCCTGGAGGACAGAAGGCATCAGATCTCATGGAACTGAAGTTGCAGACAGTTGTTAGGTGCCATGTGGGTGCTGGGAATTGAAGCCAGGTCCTCTGCAGGAGCAGCCTGTGCTCTTAACCTCTGAGGCATCTCTCCAGCCCTAACCTCCTGTAATTTCTTCGGCTGCAGTTTCTCTCATTGCTTTTCAGGTATTAGCACATTGGGTCTTCAGGCTCTTCTAAGCGCTTTCTAATCTCTTCTTGCTTTTTCTTCTCTGCTAATTCCAGACTTTTGTTTCTGGTTTCCCTCTCCTTCCTCTTTTTTCCATCATCATCATCCAAGTTGATAGGTTTCGGAGCGCAGAACACGGGAACAACAGGAGACAGAGGAAGTGACCGCATCTGGCCTCAACAGAAGAAACTGTGTTTATTAGCACAGCGAGGGACAGCGGCCTTCCCTGGGATGGAGGCTGTGCAAGGGGCATGGGGTGGGCCAGGCTCTTATATAGGGTTAGTGGCTACAAGGGGATTCTGCAGGGGAGATTTATTTTTGGTCATTCTTGTGGTTTCTCTTGGGACTTCTCCCTGTGACCCTCCCCATACCCAGGCATGGGGAAAGAGGAAGTCCGCAGTATAGAACTGGATGCTGTATGTGTGGGGTCAGACAGTCCGTGGTCAGGGTCCTATGTTGTGCCAATTTCCTTCACCAATTATCCATGAGGTCCTCTCCTTGCCGTCCCAGAGGTCCCTGTGGGCCATATTCCCCCACCCCCACTTCCACATCGGGTCCTCCACAGAGAAGTGTCAGAATCCCAGGAGTCTGAGTCCCCTGCTGTGGTGGCTGCCATCTCCTGAGCATGTGTGTGAAGAGAACTGCGAAGGGCCCCCATGTGTTTTGCCCCAATGGAGCCTCTATGTCCGAAGTCCTCGGTGCAGGGTGTCTCCCATATGGAGTTCCTTACACAGTGGGTCTCGGCTCAGAAAGACTGAGTCCTTTAATGGCTGCCCTGATTGCAAGAGTTCCTCTGGGTAAAGCCAACTGACGTGGAGCCCTACTTACCTCTACAAAGTCCCTTCACCTGATGGGCTGACTCTGGGAAAGCAAATGGCCAGGGTGGTTGCTAGGGAGGAGTGCGGAGATGAGCCCAGCACTGCTGAGTTCCTCCTTGTGTGGGAGACTAGTCACAGTTGACTTATGAAGGTTAAAGAGCTAGGTGGTTGAAGGTGGTCATACTCCCTGCTTAGCTGTGAGAATTTCTTATTTTATGTGTTTGTTTTGCCTTCATGTATATAAATGCACCTGTGTGTGCAATGACCGAGGGGCCAGAAGAGGTGTAGGATCCCTTGAAACTGGAGATACAGACAATTGCTAGCCAACATGTGGGTGTTGGAAACTCTGCAAGAGCATCCAGTGCTCTTAACGCTGAGCCCTCTCTCCAGCCTCAGAGAATTTAATTCCCCTTTTTGCCTGGTCTTTTTGAGACGGTCTCCCTGTAGCTCCAACTGATCTGGAACTTGCCATTTAGACCAGACTGGCCTTGATCTCAGAGATTGCCTCCTGAGTGTAATCAGTTAATTCAGTAGAGCTGTCCTAGCTTAGTTCCTCTCCCAGGTCACAGTCCAGGTGTCCCCAGGGCTCTGGCCTCTCAGGACCTGACTGGAGCTGGACATGGCTCCATCATAAGGCAGTTGGAATGGGCTCAGTTCCTTGATGCCTGGTCCCAGAAGGCCTCTGTCTGCTGCAGGGGCAGGACATGGTTCCCTCAGTGCTAATGCCTGGCTTACTCATCTGTCTCCCAGGCTCATGTGAGCACAACAGCCAGGGGTCCTTCCACAAGATCCTGCTGCAGACAACTGCTGCCTTTGCCCTCCTCTGCTCAGTTGTTCTGACTCCTGTCCTGTGAGGAGAGGTCTGACCTCCCACCTCCTCCAGCCTTGCGATGTGTCCAGACCCTGACCTCCCCTCAGCGGCTCTGCCCAGGTGGCCACTTCCTCATTCTTCCCGAACACACAGACATGCTCCTGCCTCAGTGTATCTGCCCTGCAGGGTCCACAGTCTGGAAAGAACTTGGTCCCGATGCACCCAGAGCAGACTCCTCATGATCTTCAAATCCATCCTCAAACACCACTGTCCCGATGAGGTCACACGAGCACCTGTTCCAACAGCCCCTTCCCTGTCCCACACACCTGCACTCTGACCACCTTCCCCACACCACCTGCTGCCTCCTGACAGGACACCGTCCTGGTTTATTCACCATGGTGTGTCTTGTGCATCTCCCACTGTAACAAACGGTCCATGAGGACAGTTAATTTTTTGGTCTTTTTGGGACAGCGTCTCCCTGTGGCACCTGCTGGCCTAGAACTATGTAGACCAGGCTGGCCTTGAACACAGTTATGTTTTACTCCATGGTGTATTGTAGATGCAATGAAACAGTGTGTCACACAATCACACAGAACATCTGTGGACGATCACCATGGACACTGCTGCATGAACTTCCTGGGGAGTCTGTTTCCAGTCACCTCAGACAGACACAGTGACAAACAGACCGCAGAAAAGAGTCCATCCACATCCAGCCTGGGGAACCAGTCACCTTACTGGGGTCACTCAGGAGCACAGGTGACTCGGCAGGAGCATCACTGAGAAGCCCACCCCAGCCTGAGTGTCCACTCATGACACTGCGTCACTGGAGTCCCCCGCAGAGCTTGCAGCAGCTCTATGGAGCAAACTCCTTCCCCAGACACCATTCACGTAAATATGAGGACAGGCCTCCTGCATCTTCCACATTTCCTGGGCTTCCTGAGTCCTGTAACCTCATTCACGATGCTCCTTCTCCCTCCAGGACCAGTGTATCCATCAGGAGGAAAGTGCTGCACAAGCCCCGCCCACTTCTGGACACACTGTCCTTATTAGCACAGCCTCAGGCCACATGCTGCTCTGTGGCAGTCAGGGAGGAAGGTCCCCACACTGCGCCAGGACCACCTGAGCTTTGTCACAGGTGCTGCCCTCCTCCTCCTCCTTTTCTCCCTCCTTCTGTCCTTCTGTCCTTGACTTATGGATCCTATTGTCAAAATGACCTTAAATGCAAAGGAGAGTCTTCCCATAAATCCTTGAGCTGCCACTGGAGCATCACCAGGATTCCCAGAGGGAGGGAAGGAGGGAGGGAGGGGAGGGGGGAGGGAGAGAGGGAGGGAGGAAGCTGAGCTGAGCAGAACAGGGTTCCATCAGGACCTGAACCAGGATGAGACGCTGTGGATCTGTCCTCACTGCGGATCCTACAATCAGGATTAGTTTATGAAAGACTGGGGAAAGAAGAAGAAATTTCAGAAACAGCCTTGAAGGGCAGGAGACCAGGATTCTGGGATTCATCTCCAGTCTGTAGAAGCTGGGACAATGATGAAAAACATCTCCTGCTGTCACACTCGGGGACCCAAAGGACAGTGAGAGCAGCAGCATCTGTAGGAACAGGAACAGGCCTCGTCCTCCACAGAAACCACGGGACAAGAAACACAGAGAAGATGGGGCTGACCTGGACACGGGAACCCTTGCTGCTCATCATCCTGTGACCACAGACTCTGTCAGCATGTGGTCCTACTAAGTGACAAGGACAAAAGAGCCCAGGAAGTGACAGAGCTGAGGAGTGACCATGTCCAAGTCCATGATGGACTGGACTCCAGCTGGACACAGCCCTGTCCGCATTGGACTCCCACAGCCTCCTCCGGTCACACAGGATAGGAAACACAGATTCCAGAAGGTTCTCAATGCTGGCATTTATTTCCCCACCAAACTTCAGAGGGCGGCATGGAGCTGACAGGATGGAGACGTCCCCGTCCCCCTGTGCTGGAACAGGAAAGCTGGCTGTGGAAGGGAACACAGGACAGAGCAGGGACAGGGGTCCTGCTGGGCAGGGCTGGGCTGGTCTCCCCAGGTCTTCACACTGTACACGCAGGAGAAAGCAGACATCTTCAGACACTGCTGCTCAAAGAGAATCCAGTGGTTCTTCAAGTCAGAGGGAGAGACTTGAACACATCTCCTGTCCCTCAGTCCCACAGGGCAAGCTGTCTCAAGCTGAAGAACAAGGGTCATGATCAGGCATCATAAAGAAAACAGCACCAACACCCACCACTCACACAAAGGCCCAAATTCTGAGAGTCCCTGTGACCCAGTCCAGTCCCCTTTGCCCACCCCCAATCCAGGGCCTCAGGTGTCACCTTTACAAGCCTCAGGAAACAGGTCAGAGCTCTGGGAAGTGTCACCTCCCGCAGAGAAGAAATGAGACACAGAGCCAGAGAGGATGAGATGGAGGAGGAATTATGGGCTGGCTGACTCCCCATGGGATCCATCTCCACCCCAAGGGCCTCAGGGATCCTCCCTCTCTCCACATTCACCTGGAGCCTAGCTCCCTCCTTTTCTACCTGTAAGAAAATCTGTGTGACCAGGGAAGTCCTGAACCCCAGGAATGTTCCAGACTGTGACTGCAGATCCAGGGATGTCCCGACCCGCAGGACAGTCAACGTGGGTTTCTGGAGGGAGGAGA
>NW_008344842.1:410994-412711 GCF_000622305.1 Nannospalax galili | reverse complement strand
ATTCTCAGGCCTGTCTGTGGAAGCCAGTGCTTCCCACAGGTCCCCCTTTTTCTTATAATTTTAAAAGACAAGGGTCAAGGTGGATACTCCTTCAGGGAACCGCGCCTGTCTTAGGTTGGAGAGTTTCTGACTGGTGCTTACCCGTCATGGGCTAGGACTGCGGCTTTGGCGACCTGCCTGTCTTAGGTTGCTACCAGGGAGACTCCCTCGTACCCGTCTCTGGCTGACCGGTTCAGCTCTAGAAGGGACGACTGGAAACGTTGTCATCAAATCCGCCTTGCCCGTAGGGGGCCTCTCGGTCCTCAAGCTCCAACCCGTGGTAATGCACCTGAATAGGTTTGGCTGCAAGGTCATCAATCTGACCCTTAATGAAGGCTGTAATCCTTCTAAAGGCCCAAGGGCCAAAAGATATTACAAGTAAGATGGCAAGAAGGGGCCCAAGTAAGGGCAGAAGGTAGGGAAGAAGGCCATTGAGTCCAGTCCAGAGGGGGTTGTTCCGTAATTCTTCGCGCCGCCTGTTTAGTTGTTCCTGAAGGTTTCTGATCTTATCTTGAACAATGCCAGATTTGTTGGCGTAAAAGCAGCATCTTTCCTGTAAGAACAAACATATCCCCCCTTTTTCGGCAGTTAGTAAATCTAACCCTCTTCTATTCTGTAAGACAACCTCCACTAAGGAATCAAGCTGTTTCTGGATGTCTAGCAGGGTGTCTGACAGAATCTGTACATCATTGATTAGCTGCAAAGAAAGCGTTCTAAATCCATGAGTGGCTATCCCCAGTGCTGCGGTCCCTGTAGCCAACCCGGTGGTTATTCCTAAGGTGGCTAACAGGGGGATCATTTGAATAGCTCTCTTGCTCTTGCCTCTGATGTAGTCAAAGGAGGGGACAGGAAGGGGCTCATTGCCAGATATTATGTCGATGTTAGGGAGCAGAATGACGAAGACACAAAGGCCCATCCAGTTAGCTGGCAGAAAGCTGTAGGCCAGCCCACCTCCACATGCCATGGCCATGCCTTCAGGGGGGCAGGAGTCCATGGGAGTTTCCAAGGAGATATTTAAGCTACAGAACTCGGGAGAGACACTCCCTATATCAGTCTGGGAAGCATTGGGATAGGGTGGAGCCTGGACACATGGGCCCTTTGTCATAGGCATCAGCTGAACCAGGATGGGAGAGGTCATGGTACAATTAAGAGTCGCCGTGAGGTTGACTGGGTCGGAGGTGTTGACAATAACTGCAAGGGGTCGGGGAGCTCCGACCTTAGGGCAGAGCCAGCAATCACAGGCTAAGTTAGGATTGGTGCTGTTTATGAGTGCATGAGTCAGTTCAAGCAAGTCCTGAGTGCGGGGATTGAGGTTTAGATCTCCCCTGTTCTCAGGGATGACTAAAGGATGGTGATTGAGCTCAGGGTACAGGGTCTTTAGCTGTTGTTTAATTTCTTGTTGGACTTTTATCTCCCGGACCCTGTCCTGGATGCCACCACCATCCGTATATCCCAGTGGGGCCTCCAAGTTCCAACATATCTTTGCTCCAGGTGAGCTGATACACTGAGAAGAGGCTAGATTACCACCCTCTGTGGGGGCTGGGCTTCTGTTTACTCTTATCCCTGTCCAGTAAGTTTTATTGTTGTGCGTGCACTGTTGGGCTGCCTGATAACAAACAGAATGCATAGTATCTGAAAAGGAGGAGCAGGGGCAGGGACCTGGTCTATTGTTGATCAC
>NW_008344842.1:404785-408253 GCF_000622305.1 Nannospalax galili | reverse complement strand
CTCCTTTTTTCCCAATCCTTTTCCAGGAGAAAATCCCTGAGCTAACATCTGTGCAGTGACAGTGTCATTAGGGCTGCACATCATCACTCCCATTTGTGACAAAAGGTCTCGTCCCCAGAGGTTGACTGGCAGGTGGGGGACAACGAAAGGCTTAATCAGACCAGAATTATTCATAGAGTCTCTCCAGGTGAGGAGTTTAGAGCTCTGTTTGGGATTATGACTTTGGCCTATGCCTCTTAAGTTTGTCACTGTGTCGGAGGTGGGCCAGTTGGATGGCTAGGCATCAGAGGCAATAATGGTGACATCTGCACCAGTATCAATAAGCCCTTCAAAACTTTTCCCTTCTAACCATAGGGTTAAGGTAGGTTTTTTGTGAGTAATTGCTTGAACCCAGTAAGAATCAGAGGAGCCAAAATTCTGAGATGCCTGGGCAGTGCCCTGAACAGGGTTGGGGCTGGTAATAAGGGGAACCAGAATTATCTGAGCAATCCTATCTTTTTGAGATAAAGAAAAGACACCATCATTTGCCTTAGCCAGAATTTGGATTTCCCCAGTATAATCTGAATCAATTACTCCAGGCACTATAGATAATCCTCTAAGGGCGGAACTGCCTCTGCCAAGGACCAAGCCACAGGTGTTGGGCGGCAAGGGTCCGTAGACACCGGTTCCTATCTTTTGCAGTCCCATGTCCGGGGTCAATACTGTGTTGGAGGTGGGACTGAGGTCCAGTCCTGCGCTCCCTGGGGTGGCTCTGCAGAGGTCTGAACTGGATTGTTGTTGCCTGCAGGGACCAAGTTGATTGCCCCAGTTATTTGTGTCGGGGCCTGAGGCTGGCTCCTCTAGCCGTTTCCCTGGCGTGGAGGCAGAGGGGTCCCCTGGATGTCAGTTTTGGAGTTACATTCATTTGCCCAATGTTTCCCTCTCTTGCACTGGGGACAGAGGCCTGGCGTTTTATCAGCATTGCCCTTTATGCCCTCCTGTGCCTGTTTACAATCCCGAGAGAAATGTCTGGGCTTTCCACACTTAAAGCATCCCTTTTGCTTGGGTCTATCTTTATTAGCCAAGAAATCTCGGACCGTTTGGCCGCTGAAGGCTGCGGCCATTGCAAGTCCCTGTTGATAGGAAGTGCTGATGTCCGAGCACAGCCATATGTAGCCATTGAGATCAGCCTTTTTCCTGTGGGGCCGAATGGCAGCCTGGCAGGCGGGATTGGCATTTTCGTAGGCCAATTGTTTAACAGTATATTCGAGCCCGCCCTCAGTACTGCCAAACAGTCTGTTGGCTGTGGTAATGAGCTGATGGGCAAAATCAGCAAAAGGTTCATCAGGGCCCTGTTTTACAGTGGTGAGGGATGCCCCTGCATCCCCTTTATCAGGGAGCCTTTTCCAGGCCTTTATGGCTGCTGCCTGGATTTGAGCAAACAGGCCAGGCTCATATAACATCTGCATTTCAGTGGAGTCATGCTCTCCAGCGCCAATGAGCATATCAAGGTCCCACCCATTCCTTGCTCTATGGTTTCTTTTTGCAGTTTCTTTGCAATTTTCAGAATATTCAGACTTCCACAGTAAATAATCACCTCCGCTAAGAACCGCCCGCACTAAGGTATTCCAATCAATGGGCGTCAACCACTGCTCAGCCACCCCTTCCAGGATGGCCAGGGTGTAGGGGGCTGTGGCTCCATACTGAGAGACTGCAGTCTCAAGTTCTTTAATCACCTGATACCCGAAACGAGAGTGGTGCGGCAAGGGGCGGTCATCATTACCTTTTACCTCAGTGACAGGAAAAGCACTCAGTGAGGAATCGGGTAAGGAGCGCCCCTCTTTGATTGAGATGGAAGCCTGACTGACCCTGTAGGATCCAGAGGATCCTGAACAGAGAGCCATTGAAGCTCCTCGACTAGGGCCTGGCGGCAGCGCTCAAGATTAATGCCGCGCTGCAATTGATCTATCTCGGCCTCAAGATGATCAGTAGGGGGGATGATGGGAAAGGCCTCAAGGGTTGAAGGGGCCGAGGGGAGTGCATAGGGAGGGCGGCGTGGGCGAACAGGCGTGTCACCACCAGCCTCCATTTTAGGATCGGAAATTTTGGGAGCTGGCTGCGGATCGTCCCTGGGCTTGTCTTTGGGTGTTTTGGTTTGCTCTTCCTCATCGCTGTTGAGCGAAATGAGATCAATCTCTGCAGATTGGGCCCCCTCGGGTTTAGCGGAGGGGTTGCCCCTCAAGATGTCCTCAGTCTGCTTTATGGCAGCCTGAGTAGGCACCTCCTTTTTATCTATTAATTCTTTTATGAGATTCCAATAAGAAAATGCTGTGACTGGGATTTTTTCAGGGCCAAAGACCTTATAGTAGTCCTCTAAGGCATTGCCAAACCTTTTCCACCTTTTTAAATCCATTAGCCCTTCTTGGGGAAACCACTGGCACGTCTCTTTGACAAAATCAAAAAATCTAAACAAGTCTATGGTTTTAACCTTTACTCCTCGTATCTTTAAAGCCTCTTTTAACTGTTTAACCTACACTTCATGCTGGCTCAATTCTTGCCCCATAATTGGACGATTCCACTTACTTTCAGTTTTAGCCATTCCCGCCGTGGTCCCAAAGTAGGTTAGTGTCTAGCGAGCACGCTCCTTCTTCTTTTTGTCGTCTCCCTCACTGCTGCCTCAGTTTCCAGCCCCACGTTGGGCACTAGGAATGTCCTGGCCCATGGGATCTACAATGAGGTACCTGGAATGAGGAGCAGCCCCATAATTGGACGATTCCACTTACTTTCAGTTTTAGCCATTCCCGCCGTGGTCCCAAAGTAGGTTAGTGTCTAGCGAGCACGCTCCTTCTTCTTTTTGTCGTCTCCCTCACTGCTGCCTCAGTTTCCAGCCCCACGTTGGGCACTAGGAATGTCCTGGCCCATGGGATCTACAATGAGGTACCTGGAATGAGGAGCAGGGATTGAATGGGGCAAGAGACACGAGAAATGGAGACAAGACAGTGTTCTGATCAAGTCTCATTTATTGAACAGGTAGTTTAAGTTTTTATAGGGAGGGGAAGGGAAGAGAAATGAGGAAGAGGACAGTGGCAAATTCCTCTGGGTTGAGCAAATCCGGCAGTTAAACCACAAGACCTGATTGATCTACAGGATAAGGAAGTTTCCCAGGAGCAGCGAAAGGTTAGGGCAGAAAAACGTGTTTTTGCAGAGCCATCTGGTTTAAACTTTAACTGGGTCAGAGTTTGATGATTGCAGCAATTCTGCCTCATGGGCAGGTCATAATTCTCAGGCCTGTCTGTGGAAGCCAGTGCTTCCCACAGGTCCCCCTTTTTTTTAATAACTTTAAAAGACAAGGGTCAAGGTAGATACTCCTTAAGGGAACCGTGCCTGTCTTAGGTTGGGGAGTCTCTGACTGGTGCTTACCCATCATGGGCTAGGACCGCGCTTTGGCGACCTGCCTGTCTTAGGTTGCTACCAGGGAGACTCCCTCAC
>NW_008344842.1:403865-404598 GCF_000622305.1 Nannospalax galili | reverse complement strand
TCCCAAGCCCATGTGACCCCTGAGGAACAGATCCTCAAATGATCTTAAGAGTAATAATAAATTGGTTTATCTGGGCCAACTGTATGGTTTTAAACTCTCAAAAGGAAAGTATAACCAAATATTAAAGGGATCAGTATAATTATTTAAGAGTCCATGTATATAGCTAAAAGCTACATAATAAGAAACAATTCCAGACAGGAGATACCTTCCTTTGAATTGTTGGCCAGGATGGCCCAGGAGACTCCCAGACAGTAACCCAACATAGGACTGGGAAAATGTACAGCAGACCCCAATCTTATTTAAAGGAATATTGGCAACTGATTGCTGCTAGATGAGAAATAGCTGACCTTCCTAAAACAAAGACCTCTAGATAGGCTGACTAGATTCACCAGATGAACAAGTATTGGGGAATGGCTGGGGTGCCGACAACACAGCAGACAGTAACAGGGATATCAGAGTATAAGGGCTCTAGTGGGGGGATGGAGGCTATGGGAGGGTGCTACCTGGGAAGTGGGTGTATAAATAGAAAGAAAAAAGAAAAAAAATTCTTCAAAGCATAAAAATTTGCTACTTAATTAGTAGATGTGAAAAACATTACCATTGAAATCTACCTGATGACTTTATATCCATGCTCAGATGCCAAGGAGCTCAGAAAGCAACTGACTGTGACTAGTAATAATCAGACATATAGAGATTAAAAATGCATATGCGTTGTAGTATCAATTGTATTTAA
>NW_008344842.1:399942-403758 GCF_000622305.1 Nannospalax galili | reverse complement strand
CTATTAATTCAACTGTAAACCTAAAAATTTACAGCCAATGCTGAGATGCATCTTAGCTCTGGAAATTGTTATTGAATATGTCAATGCCGTTGTAATGAAATGCTTCTTCTACTTATATGATTATTAAATAAATAATTTTTAAAAATTTACTTCATGTTAATTAGTAGTGGTGATAAACATTACCATTGAAATCTACCTGATGATTTTATATCTATACTCAGGTGCCAAGGATTTGAGTGTAACCAACTGTGACTGGTAATAATTAGATACATAGAGATTAAAGACACGTGCAAACATCTAAGCATTAGTAGCACTAAAAATGTAGTAAACAGCATATTTTAAACTGAAATGGAGATCTTCCTTAAAGGTGAAAAACTCATTCAATTTTATGTCTTACAGGGTTTGTACTGAGTTCAATATTGTGTAACTGTATTAATTCAACTGTGAACCTAAAAATTTACAGCCACTTTTGAAAGAGATATATCCTTGCTCTGGAAATTGTTACTGAATATGTTAAAGCTGTAATGAAATGCTTCTTCTAATCATGTGCTTATTAAATTAAAAAAATCAATCTACAAAAATCAGTAGCCTTTCTATATATCAATAACATGCAACTGGAGAAAGAATACAAGGAAATTCTCCCATTCACAATTGCTGCAAAAAAAATCAATCTTCAAATAAATCTGAACAAAGACAACAAAAATCTCTACGATAAAAATTTTAAGTCATTAAAGAGATTGAGGAAGACACGAGGAGATGGAAGGACCTCCCATGTTTACGAATTGGAAGAAATAATCTTGTGGAAATGACTATCCTACCAAAAGCAATATACAGATTCAATGCAACCCCAATCAAACTCCCCATGACATACTTCACAGAATTAGAAAAAAAAAGTCCTTAAATTTGTATGGAAGCACAGAAGACCCCGGATAGCCAAAGCAACCCAGAGCACAAAGAACAATGCTGGGGGTGGGGGGGAATTACTATACCAGATCTTAAATTATACTGCAGAGCTACAGTCACAAAAACAGCATGGTACTGGCACAAAAATAGATAGATCAGTGGAACATCAGTAAAGACCCAAACCCAAGTACATGCAATTTCAGCCACCTGATATTTGACAAAGGTGCCAAGAACACACAATGGAGGAAAGACAGCATCTTCAACAAATGGTGCTAGCAAAACTGAATCTCTACCTGTAGAAGAATAAAACTAGATCCTTATCTTTCACCTTGCACAAAAGTCAACTCCAAATGGATCAAGAACCTCAATGTGAAACTGGAAACCCTGAAAATATTAGAAGAAAATATTGGCAGTAACTTACAAGATGTAGTGTAGGAAAGGATTTTCTATATCAGACAGAAGTTGCTCAGGAATTGAGGTCAGCAATCAACAACTGGGACCTCATTAAACTGAAAAGCTTCTGTGCAACCAAAGAAACAATCAAAAAAGTGAAGAGAAAACCCACAGAATGGGAACAAATCTTCACCAGTGACACATCTGACAGACTCAGAAAAACAAGGTATGTTCTCCTTCATATGTGGATCCTAGCACCAAATCCTTTTAAATTCCATGTCCTTTTAATAAGATGATGCTATACAGCAGTCTCGTCTAGATCTAACCATTTACCTGCAATTTTTATTATTTCATCTTTCTTTACTGCTGAATAGAACTCCATTGTGTAAATATAACACATGTTTGTTAACCACTCATCAGTTGAGGATCACTTAGGTTGCTTTCATTTTAGCTATTGTGAAAAGAGCAGCAACAAACATGGTTGTACAAGTGTCTCTACAATACGATGAGTCCTTTGGGTATATGCCAAGGAGTGGTAGAACTGAGTCATACAGTAACTTCATTTTTAGAGGTTTAATATCCAGAATATATAAAGAACTCAAAAAACAAGGAACTGAGAAAACAAATGACCCAATTAAAAGATGAGCTAAAGATCTAAACAGAGAGTTCTCAAAGGAAGAAATAAAGATGTCTAAGAAACATCTCAAAAAGTGTTCAACATCACTAATAATTAGAGAAATGCAAATTAAAACCACGCTAAGGTATCACCTTACCCCAGTCAGACTGGCTAGGATCAAGAGGACAAATGATACAAAATGCTGGCAAGGATGTAGAGAAAGGGGAATGCTCATTCACTGCTGGTGGGATTGCAGACTCATGCAACCTCTATGGAAAACAGTGGGCAAACTCTTAAAAAACTAAAAATGAACTTACCGTATAACCCGGTTCTACCACTCCTTGGCATATACCCAAAGGACTCATCGTATTGTAGAGACACTTGTACAACCATGTTTGTTGCTGCTCTTTTCACAATAGCTAAAATGGAAGCAACCTAAGTGCCCCTCAACTGACGAGTGGTTAACAAACATGTGTTATATTTACACAATGGAGTTCTATCCAGCAGTAAAGAAAGATGAAATAATAAAAATTGCAGGTAAATGGTTAGATCTAGAAACTGTTATACTAAGTGAAGTAACATAGACTCAGAAAAACAAGGTATGTTCTCCATCATATGTGGAGCCTAGCACCAAATCCTTTTAAATTCCATGTCCTTTTAATAAGATGATGTTGTACAGCAGTCTCTTCTGCATGAAATAACTACCATCATCATGATTTCGCTGTGCCTGATTGCTAAACATTGTCACAGTTGGGCTTGTATGACGGTTCTGCTCATTCATTAAAGGAGGGCCAAGCAGGGTCATTGGACCCTCACTGGAGTATCCAGCCACTCTTCCCAGCCAACTGTATGTAATTTGGCCCTAATCACACATGGTCTCCTGGATTTGGGGAGGGCTGAGGTATACAGTCTGGGGAAGGCCAGGAAGAGAAGGCATGACCCATAATGGGTAAAGTCTTTCCAGTGAGCATTTTCTCAGGTCATACATACACCTCAGCAACTGCTCAGTTATCTCCATAAGTAAGCTCAAAAAATTCAGTGGTTCCCCAGTAAAACTTAAATCAAACATTGGCTTGACACTAGAACCTTAAAAAAATAAGCTTTGCTTAGTATTCCCAGGAAAAGAATTCTCAACAACAGATGGAAAATTTGTTAATGCTATTATGTCTCATAATTATTAAAAAAAATAAAATAAAATAAATGAGAATGTAAAAGATGTTAAAAGGATATGAGAATGGAGATATTTTCCAAAATAGACAGAAAAAGTAAGAAAGCCTAAGAAACTGATGAAGGTCTGTGTTGATTTGTTATGATATATAAAGGATGAGACAAAAATAATATACATGTAATCCTAAAATTTCTAAGGTCAGCCAGGTGTGGTGGCTCATGCCTTTAGTCCTAGCCCTCAGGAGGCAAAGGCAGGTGGATCTCTATGAGTTTGAGGCCAGCCTGGTCTCCATAGTGAGTTCCAGGCCAGCTGGGACTGCAGGGACACCCTGTCTCAAAAAGACAAAAAAAAATTTAGTCAACCAGTTTAAGGAATAAAATATATATATAGTCAAGGTTTATCTGAGAATATTTAGTTTCTCACCCAAGCTTTCTCTACATAGCACATGGTAATTAAAAGTACCAGACTGGTTGAACTAACCTTATTGGATATTTAACAGCCATACTTTGAGGCCTTACTAATGTGGTCAGATGGACTTAAAGAACAGTTTTTGCCTATGCCCTCCAAGGTTGACCAAGTTCCAGGGGACTATGGAAAATCTCTCAAAATGTCATGTAACTGTGATGTCCTCTTGTTCAGGGAGGCCATGGAGCCCCCATGAGATGGATTTGAACCAGGTCTACAAAGAGGAGGGTCAACTCAGAGGAAACATCTCATTCATGCTTCCAAGTGAAGC